>NC_043017.1:33251915-33264415 GCF_006345805.1 Octopus sinensis | reverse complement strand
GTCATGATGGGTATATTGGGCTTCGTATATTTTACCCCAGTGTCACTTTGATGGCATGCACTGCCCTCTCACTCAATAATAATAATAATAAGCAACTGTAACAATAACCTTTGTATATTACGTGTGTGACATTTTTTTTATTGTAGTAGGTCTCAATGAAAGCTTGAGAATCTTAGAACATATAGAATAAAATAATTTGAATCAAGCTGTTTACAAGTCGTTTTGCTACAGTGAAAATTCTAGCTTCTGTCACCCATTTTGACTTTGAAATTTAACAAGATTATAATGATAAATGAGAGTTGCCAGGTGGAACGTTGATGGTTTAGATTTTCCCAGTATAAGAGGCGGCGAGCTGGCAGAAACGTTAGCACACGGGCGAAATGCTTAGCGGTATTTCATCTGCCGTTACGTTGTGAGTTCAAATTCCGCCGAGGTCGACTTGGCCTTTCATCCTTTCGGGGTCGATAAATTAAGTACCAGTTACGCACTGGGGTCGATGTAATCGATTTAATACCTATGTCTGTCCTTGTTTGTCCCCTCTGTGTTTAGCCTCTTGTGGGTAATAAAGAAATAGGTTTAGATTTTCCCAGTACTGCAGACTTAGCCAAAAGCGTTTATTTTTCACTGGTTCAGTCTATTGAAGTTCAAATAAGTACCGAAGATTACTACTAATCATGTGTCAGCGGGAGCACTCGTATTTGTACTGAAATTAAATCTTTCGAGAAACGAAGATGTCTTATACTGCCAGAGTTCCACTTATGTTTCCTTTGTGCAAAACGTATGACACGCAAAAAGGAACTTCCCTGTAATCAGTGTCTATGAGTAGACAAGTGTAGGAGATGTGTGTACGAAAATATCTAAGTCAGTTTAACAGAGCATTCAAGTAAACAAGCAAGTAAAATGTATTTGAGGGAGCATAGAAGTAGATATTGAAACATGTATAAGAGGTGCACAGTAGCATCATTAGTGTTGTTAATTAATACATTTAAGACGGCGAGCTGGCAGAAACATTAGCACGCCGGGCGAAATGCTTAGCAGTATTTCGCCTGTCTTTACGTTCTGAGTTCAAATTTCGCCGATGTCGACTTTGCCTTTCACCTTTCGAGGTCAATAAATTATGTATCATTTGCGTACTGGGGTTGATCTAATCTCTCCGCCCCCTTCCCCCAAACTTTCAGGCCTTGTGCCTAAATTAGAAAAGACTTAATATATATATATATATATAAGGCGGGCAGGCAGAAACATTAGCACGGTGGGTGAAATGTTTAGCGGTACTTCCTCTGTCTTCATGTTCTGAGTTCAAATTCCGCTTTGCGATTCATCTTTTCGGGGTTGATAAATTAAGTACCAGTTGCATACTGGGGTCGATCTAATCACGGATATTTGTCCTCCTCTTGTTGGCTGTTAACACAATGTTTCGACTGATATACTCTCCAGTCTTCATCAGATTTCTTGGGAAAATTTCGATACTGGCTTCTCATTCCTGAGATATTTTTCGATATTATTATTATTATTATTGTTATTATTATTATTATTATTATTATATTATTATTATTATTATTATTATTATTATTATTATTATTGTTATTCCGGTCATTGCCTGGAATCGAACTCAGAATCTTGGAGTTAGTAGCCCGCGCTCTTAACCCAAAGATTCCGAGTGGGCATATGGCGTAGTCGTTAAGAGCGCGGGCTACTAACCCCCAAATTCCGAGTTTGATTCCAGGCATTGATTTGAATAATAATAACAACATCAACAACAACAACGAAAAATACCTTAGGAATGAGAACCCAGGTTCGAAATTTCCCCCAAGACACCTGATGAAGGCTTGGGGGGTATATAAGCCGAAACGTTGTGTTAACAACAAACAAGATGAGGACAAATATCCATCAATTGTAAATAATGTAAATAATGTACATAATTCCTCATCTCTTAAATATAGAAGTGTATTTTTGATTTTGTTCGTCTCTATGGATTTAATTTTTTTCAATGCTTTCGTTAATTGCTTGATACAAGAAAAACAAAATTGGAAAAATCCGAAACAAAACAGAAAAGATCTAACTTTACAGAAAATATAGAAAGAGAAAGTTGCCTTCATTTCCACCACGCGACACTTATTGTCACACATAGACATACACACACACACACACGCGCATACATTCATGTATACGTGTGTGTGTGTGTCTTTTAGTCTTTGTTTACTTATATACATCAACAAATGAGTCAATTGAACAATTCTGTGTGGTTGTTCAGTTTGCTAGAAATAACAGCCAAATCTCTCTCATACTATGCTCTTGTCAGTATTAAAGAAAGGGAAAAATAGAATTAATATGTTTAATTTTGTTCGGCTCTGTGAATTTAATTTTCTTTTAAAATGATTTCGTTCATTACTTGATACAGCAAAAAAGAAATTTGAAAAATTCTGGCCAAAACAGAGAAATTGTAACTTAATAAAAATATATAAAGCCAAAAGGTTGCATTCGAAAGTCAAATGTGTTTTTTTAGCTGAGATGTAATTTTATAATTAAAATAAATTCAAAATTTAAATTTCGGAACATAAGACTTAACATGTTATCTGGTATATGACCGAATTCAAATGGATAGAAACCTAAAACAAATGTGTGTGTGGTTTCGTCTTTAGCCAAGGGCCAATTTCAGTTCAATCATACAAAAGAATTTAAATACCTATTAGCCACTCCCTCTCACTCTCTCTCTCTCTTTCTCTCTCACTTCCTCTCTCCCTTGCTCGACACACAGGCCATATATAAGCATCTTAATTTTGTCATTAAGATCGCCGCCGCTTCGGTAGCACAGTAGGCATGGCTGTTGAGAAGTAGTAATACAACAAATAGGTGGTGGCTTCAAATCTCTCCCTGAAATTACAAGAGATCTAGTTAAAAACATTTATCTAAGCAATAAAATTTCTTTCAACAATTTCGTTCTCTTAAACATGACATACGCGTCAGGTACATACAAAAAACAAATAGGCGTATTAATAGTTTCTATAAATATATATATAAAATTATATATACATTTATTTAAATATTTATATACACACATACATTTATACAGATATGTGTGTGTGTGTGTTAATGTGTATGTGAGGGGTACCTAAAAGAAACCAGAATTTTGCAATATTATTTTATTTACCTAGTTTTACATGTTTACACTTTTATCGCTTTCAAAGTATTCTCAATATCAAGCATTTCCCACTATTCGAAGCAGTGATTGAACTCTTACAAAGTGATGTTGTTCAACGCCTCTGTTGTTGCTTTTCTTTTTTCTTCACCTCCTTCACATCTGAAAATTTTGCAGCACCAGCTTTCATTACCAATAATGACCTTTGAAAGAAGGTCCGGTTCATCTTCCAACTGTTCTTTCAGTTCATGACATACATTCAGTCGTGACTGCTTTTGATCTTTCATTTGTAAGAGAGGCACAAATTTTACTGCAAGTCTTTTCATTCACAATTCCACACTCAAAATTCGTTGGCAGGAGCTCCAGGATGCACCACTCGTGTCAACGAGTTCATCAATTGTTCAGTAACGTTCCTCCAAGAACACTTCATGAATTTTCATATTTTCATTCATTCGGGAGGTCACTAGAACTTTTTACATGGAAAGAACACAAGTGCTTTGTTCTCAATCAATAAATTTCACTAAGCCATCTGTGCATCATTCTAAATAATTATACAAGGCTGCTGTGGCTTTTTGTCTGAGAGTAAATTTCAGTCATATTGTGTTCAAAATACAATAAATACTGAAGAAAATAGAATTGTCATAATTTTGACTCATAAGAACATTCGGAATATTTTTGCATCATCATCATTATTGTTCGACCGTGGTCGAGACAATGGAATTTACCATGATGCGCCAGACTTCACGGTCCATCACGGCATTGCGGAGGTCCTGTTGCTGGATGCCTGTATCCCTGGATATTACATCACGGTAGGAGAGTGTGCGCTCTCTGGTATTGCGAGTAGATGGCTTCCAGAGGAGAAGAGTAGAAATTACCTCTTTTTCAGCTCTACAACAATGTCCAGCAAACTGGACTCTCTTACCTTTCACAAGAGATCACACAGGTGGTAGTTTCCCATATATTTGCATTTTGGTTGGATGGCGCTTCCAAGAGAGATTTTGAGCTCTCATAAGGAGGCGAGTGTAGGTTCCATCCAACCGCCTCTCAAGCTTCTTTGATAACGTCCAGGTTTCTGAGCCATATAGTAGAATTGATTCGACTGTGGCTTTGAAGATTTCAAGTTTGAAGTCTCTACTTAGATTTGATGACCAGATCTTATGCATTACAGGCATACATGGGCCTTGCAGTAGGACTGAACCTGAAACCATGTGGCTAGAAAGCAAACTTCATTATAAACAGCCACATCTGTACCTACAAGGAGATTTCTCTGTTTTTGTCCTGGCTGATCAAGCAACCTTATTTCAATAAATAATTCTAGGCTGATACAATATGCATGGCTGTAATAGTTAAGTAACTTAGTTAGCAACCATTTGCCCTTGGATTTGATCTTACTGCATAACATCCAGAATAAGTGTTTTCTGTCTTAGCCCTGAAATCACCAGTACATCCTGAGTGAAATTTAGTTGGCAGAAACAGTAATGAAGCCCATCATCATCATCATCATCATCATTTAACTCCGCTTTCCATGCTGGCATGGCTTGGATGATTTGACTGAAAACTGGTAAGTTGGGGATTTGTACCAGGTTCCAATCTGATTTGGCATAGTTTCTACGGCTGGATGTCCTTCCTAATGCCAACCACTGAAAGAGTGTAGTGGGTACTTTTTACTCATCACCAACATGGATGCCAGTTATGAAACACCAACATCGGTTGTGACTATAAGCTCACTTGGCTTGACAGGTCTTCTCAAGCACAGTATATTGCCAAAGGTCTCAGTCATTTGTCACCGCCTTTGTGAGTCCCAAAGTTCAAAGAGTGCTTTTTATGTGCCACTGGCATGGGTGCCTTTGTTGTTTGTTCCTTCTCGAGCCATGCCTGGCTCATAAGGCCCGGTTTCCCGGTTTCCATGGCGTATAGGTTCCCCACCTGGACGGGACGCCGGTGAGCTGCAAGATGCAAGAGGAAAGAGTGAGAGAAAATGTGGTGAAAGAGTCAACAGAAGTTCACCATTACCTTCTGCCGGAGCCACGGGGAACTTAGGTGTTTCGCTCATAAACACACACATCGCCCAGTCTGAGATTCGAACCCGCGATCCCTCGACAGCGAGTCTACTGCTCTAACCACTAGGCCATGTGCCTCCACTTGGCATGGGTACCAATTAAGCAACACTAGCATTGACCATAACTATGATTTCATTTGGCTTGACAAGTTTTATAATAAACACTATTTGACATTTTAATGAGACCCTAAAATCTGATAACAGTTTCTTGGCCTCACAACAGTTGAGTTGCCCATGATTTAAATAGAGCCCAGCAGATGTTGGATTTGATCACCTCTTTGCACCAGTACACCTAGAAATAGTAGATATAATTTTCCACAAGTGAATTTTATAGATTTATATATTCATGTATGGAGTTTGAATATTTCAACAGAATATGTTTCTCTTGCTATATATTTCTCAGTTTATATCAGTGTAAGAAACAGCTTAGTGAGGTTTCTCTATATTTGAACTAAATATATTGCTATAATTTCAGAAATTGTCTTTGACAGTTTTTATATATATATATATATATTTTTTTTTGATATTTGCAAAATAATTTGGAGAGCCCTTATTGGAGAAATGAAATGAAATGATTCATTATGATAAAAAAGTTAGAAAAACTAGGAACAACAAAGGCTGCGGCAAGATTACTATTTGTTCTCCATTGATGATTATACATACATATAAATATGTACACACACACACACGTACACATACACATTCATAAAGATATATATGCATCTGTTTTTTTTTTATCATACATACGCATTATTCCTTGAGATAAAAGACATAGTTTAGACAAATATCTTTCGGTAAATAGACACAAGACAACAAAGAGATTTGAAAAATTATTTTATTTTGTATATTTATATTAAAGTCAAATAAGCAAACTATTGTTTTGAGCTGTTTCTGTTTTCTTTACTTTTTCATTCGCTTGTTATTTGTTAACGTTTAACATTATCTATGACATAAAATAATAATTAGATAATACAAGAAAATAAATAAACGAATGACTGAAACAAATAGACTAAAGAGAAATAAAAGTAAGGTCAATATGAAATTTGTGTTCCTGATCTTTTAAAATAATATATTCCGAGAAACGTTCAATAACAAGCATAGCTGCGTGGTTAAGAAATTTGTCTCATGATTGTAAGGTCTCTGATTCAATCATACTGCTTGACCCCTTGTGTTAGAGTCTTTTAACATAGGTTCATATTGACCAGAACAACATAAGTGAAAACTAGTAGATTGCGAATACAAATATACAGAAGTTCCATAGGTATGCTAGCGTGTGTATATCTATCACTGTATCTATCTATCTGCCAATCTTTCTGCAGTCAGTCAATATATATACATATATATGTGTATGTGTGTATATAGGGAGATTTTCCGAAAGAAAAAACAAAAGACAAAGACAGGTGGTGTACAAAACAAACAGATGTATTAGTATAACGCTTAAGAATGGAAAAAGCCTTTTACATTTCGAGCCTACGCTCTTCCACAAACAGGGAGACAAAAAAAACAAGAAGAGAAAAAAATGTGTGTAGTGGCTAACGATCTATCATGGCGACGACTGTATGTATATATATATATATATATATATATATATGTATAAGGGTGAAAAGGAACACACGAGTTTATATATATGAAAAAACAAGTCAAAATAGAAAATGCTAAAATAATTTTATAAAGAACATTTCAGTACCGGTTCCGGTCATTTTGAGACCTTTTCAACTGTAACGATTAAATAATTAAATTTAGAAAAATTAGAAGAAAAGTTTTTTTAAAGGAATATTTGTATAGTTTTCATTCTGCCTTTCTCTGACTCCTTGTTTGCACTTGTGTGTTCGGGGTCGTTATATATATATATATACATACATACATATCTATCTATCTATCTATCTATCTATCTATCTATCTATCTATCTATCTATCTATCTATCTATCTATCTATCTATCTATCTATCTATCTATATCTATATATATATACATATACATATAAGACGAACGTCTTTCAGTTTCTGTCTAGCAAATTCACTCACAAGCCTTTGGTCAGCCTAAGGCTATAGTGGAACTGAACCAAGAACCATGTGGCTGGGAAGCAAACTTCTCCCCACACAGCCATGCCTATATATATATATATATATAGGGAGAGAGAGAGAGAGAGAGAGAGAGGGGAGAGAGAGAGAACGAGAGAGAGAACGAGAGAGAGAGAGAGTAAATGATAAGTAGAGAGTGAAAGAGAAAGACACGGATAAATGAATAAGTAGGTGTATGTCAATTTGCGCATGAAAAAATTGGTGAATCAAAGAATTTACACATTGTGCTGTTATAAAAGTTAGCTTTGAGGTATTTTGGTCGACACAGTTACGTACCTTTACATCTGAATCAATAGAACTTATGAAGTTGGTGAAATTCTATATTTGATAACATCCTAAATGCACATTTTTTTCAAAAAAATGTCTTGAAAAATTACCCTAGTCTTATATGCAAATCTGAGCCTGCCATAAGCTTTAATAGACTAAAAACTTTCGTTTTTAAAACATTTGCTGCCGAAGGAGTGTTTTCAATATTTTTTTATCTACTCTAGGCACAAGGGCCGAAATTTGGGGAAAGGTGGCCAGTCGATTAGGTCAACCCCAGCACTCAACTGGTACTTAATTCATCGATACTAAAAGGATGAATGGCAAAGTCAACCTCAGCGAAATTCGAACTCAGAAAGTAAAGACAGACGAAATACCTATTTCTTTATTACCCGCAAGGGGCCAAACACAGAAGAGACAAACAAAGACAGACAAACGGATTAAGTCGATTCTATCGACCCCAGTGCGTAACTGGTACTTATTTAATCGACCCCGAAAGGATGAAAGGTAAAGTCGACCTCGGTGGAATTTGAACTCAGAACGTAACGGCAGACGAAATACCGCTAAGCATTTCGCCCGGAATGCTAATATTTCTGCCAGCTTGCCACCTTATGCACAGGAATTTTCGAAGGAATTCTTTCTACTATAGGCACAATCCCCTATTTTGAGGCCTTGTGCCTAAAGTAGAAAGGAGGGCTTCCAATATTCCTCTGCATAATGTGGCGAGCTGGCAGAAACATCAGCAAACCGTGCGAAACGCTTAGTGGCCTTTCGTCTGTCTTTATGTTCTGAGTTCAAATTCTGCCAAGGTCGCCTTTGCCTTTCATCATTTTGGGGTCGATAAGTTAAGTACCAGTTGCGTACTAGGATCAATCTAATTGACTGGCTCCCTCTCCAAAAATTTTCGGGCCTTGTGCCTAAAGTAGAAAAGAATATTCCTGTGCATGTTTTATGACATTTAAAAATCCCATGTACCATACGAAATGCTCGATAGAAATCTCAAATCTTCTGACCTGATTTTAATTCAATGGCTTCAACCAAAAAAATGATACAAGAATCATTGGTATACAAAATCTATTTGTTATATTGGTTTCAAACTTTGGCCCATGACCAGCTATTTTGGGGCGAAGGGGCTAAGTTGATTACATTGACGCCATTGCTCAAATGGCACTTATTTCACTGACCCCAAAAGAATGAAAGGCAAAGTCGACCCCGGTGGAATTTGAATTCCATAAAGATGGATGAAATGCTACTAAGCATTTTGCCTTGATTGTTAATTATTCTGTCAGCTCACAGCCTTAAATGTCCATTTGTAATATTGATAGGCGATCAGTCTGCCAGACAAACGGATAGATAGTAATATTACTGGTCTCAGTGGTATATGTTTAGACTACAGGCCGAATTTAAAGATGCCAAAGTTACTGGTCAGTGACCTAAGTGATAGACAACCAGGCTCCTAGTCAAATGAGCTGATGTTGGAGTTATTGATAAAATCAATTGATCATCAATCTGTTGATTAGACTGTTCGATAGTGAGGTCACTGTCTCAAATGAGAAATGATAATATTACTGGTCAGTCTACTGTGAAAATTGATAGATGGTTGGTATACTGGTTAAATTGATAATTGGCTACTAATTGTGAGAGGTTACTAATCAAATTGATTAGAGTTCAGTCTATTGACTAAATTTATTGATGAGGTGACTGCGTCACAGATGGTGGCTATACGAGGCAAATTGAGAGCTGCTCAGTCTATTTGTCATACGGTTTGGCAAAATGATAGGGAGTGTGATTCCTGGTCAGCTTGACAAATGGTCAAGTTATATTTTATCTCCTATCTTTTAACTGTTTACTTGCTTCAATCATTTGGCCATGACCATGCTGGGGCACCATCTTGAAGAGTTTTAGCTGAAGGAATCAACTCCAAAACATATTTTTCTAAAGCCTGGTACTTATGCTACTGGTTTATTTTGCCAAATCGCTAAGTTACAGGGATGTAAGGAAACCAGCACTTGGTTTCAAGTGTGGTGGTGGTGGACATATGCACACAAACGTGCGCACACACACACACACACACACACACACACACACACACACACATATATATATATATATTATATATATATATATATATTATATATATATATATATATATATACACACACATGAGACAGGCTTCTTTCCGTTTCTGTCTACCAACTCCACACATAAGCCTTTGATTGGCAAAGGTTAGAAAAGAAGTCACTTGCCCAAGTTACTACGTAGTGAGACTGAACCTAGAACCATGTTGTTGAGAGGTAAAATCATCACAGAGCTGTGCCTGCACTTATAATGGTGAAGTTACTGGACAGACTGAAAAAGCCGTCAGCCTGAGGTCCACGAAGACCCGATTACAAAAACATCCTTTCCTAAACCATTTGCAAATATGCCTGCTTCTAATTGGTGCACTAAGTTTAACTAAACAATAAGTGTTTTTCAGGACATTCAATAATTACTGTAGATCGTAATTCAGATCTTTTGAATAGCAAAAATGACACTTAACAATATTCTTCTCCAGAGGAAACAATATTTTATTAATTATGCAGCCAGAAAAGAAAACAGTCAATAAATTATCAGTTCTATATTACAGGTTTATAGAAGAGATGTTTTTTCCACTTACGCAGACAAAGAACAAATATGTTGTTTCTATGTTTGTGTCAATTTGTGAATTTATTCATGGGAATATATATTTTTTCACTGTTGCAGCCAAAAGAACAAAACTGCGAATCACATATTTGTGCCATGTCTTGTGGTCTAGTTGTACTCTTCTGTACAAGGTATTGAGGTTAAATTTGACAATTTGCATAAAAGGTGAATAATGCACAATATCCCATCGAAAAATAAAAGTATTAAAAAAAATTCAAGAAATGAATGATGGCTGAGAGGATAATAGTTTTTTCAAAGTAACAGCCCTCAGCTTCCACCATGGCCCGAAGATAGCTCTGGAACATGGTACATGCATTCCTCACTGTGTTCATGTGAAGATCTTTGAATACCTATTTCTTTACTACCCACAAGGGCTACACACAGAGGGGACAAACAAGGACAGACAAATGGATTGAGTCGATTATATCGACCCCAGTGCGTAACTGGTACTTAATTTATCGACCCCGGAAGGATGAAAGGCAAAGTCGACCTCGGCGAAATTTGAACTCATAACGTAGCGGCAGATGAAATACGGTTACGCATTTCGTCCAGCGTGCTAACGTTTCTGCCAGCTCGCCGGTCTTTGAATACCGCCTTGATGTATGTCATCAGTTCAGCCTTGGTATTGCATGAAGAGGGGTTAGTCTTTCTCAGCTGTGCTTCTTACATAGTAATCCATAGAATTCTTAAAGTTACCTTCTCAAGTCATACCAACTCATAAGGGCTGGTTTCACAGTTTCATGGCATTTATATTCCCCACCTTAAGAGGATGCCAGTCCGTTGCAGGATTAGTAATTTTTACCATCTGTGTGAACTGGAGCAACATGAAATGAAGTATCTTGCTGAAGAACACAATGCATTGTCTGGTCCAAGAATCGAAACTACAATCCTACGATCATGAATCCGACATTCAAACCACTAAGCCACATGACTCCACTATTCACAGAATTACATTTGAGGGAATTGGGAGTCCTGAAATAAGGGCTGGGGAAGTTGAAGAAATTCTCTGACAACCACTTTCTGACTCATTCTGGAGGTATGGCAAGGAAACAAATCCTGCTGCCACACATATATGACCTTCAAGCTGGAACCTTCTCCAGCCAGGGCTTAACCAGTCTCCAGCATTTGCATTATGTCTTAGGCCCTGTTCTGTATTTGTTGGACGAATTCTAGCATGTAGACACAGTCAGAACACCTGCCGCATCTGTTCCATCTGGCCACAGCTGCCTTACAGCTTTTACATGGTTCTCAGAGCATTGAATAGCAGTCATGATGTCAGCATTTTGATGCCCAGCACAAATCCTCATGATACAGGTAAATGTTTTTCCAATATTCAGATAGCTAAAGGCAGCAAGCTGGTAGAATCGTCAGTACAAGAAGAAAAATATTTGGCATCATTTCAACTGTCTTTACGTTCTGAATCAAGTTTCGCTGGGGTCAACATTGCTTTTCATCCTTTCAGGGTCAATAAAATAAATACCAGTTGGGCACTGAGGTCAATGTAATCGACTTTACCCCGCGCCAACCAAGCTGGCTTTGTGCCAAAACTTGCAATCAAAAATTCAGATAACTTCCAGCGCTCTGTGTCAGCTAACTTTCTCTCACAGCTACAACTTCAATCTTTATGCTCTCCAACGCCACCGACTGTTCATCAATACATCAAACCGTTTCTGAAAAAAACGAAGACGAGACATAAAAGTTGTCAAATTTAATCCAAACACTCTCTATGTCTTCTATGTTGATTAGCATCTGCTACTCGTGTTAATGAACTTTCCATAGACTTTAATGTCTTTACGCCACTAATCTTCATTTGAATTCAGTCTGTATCCTCATTTAAATACAATGTTTATGCTACGCACATCTCTGACATTTATGAATCTCCCATATTTACTGCATACGTCTTCCTTGCAAACATCATCTACAGACTTTTATTCTACAGAAATTTCTGACAGAGAGAAACTATGTGTAAAGAAGAATAATAGTTTGCTAACTGTAAGACCAAAAGGTCATTCTTTAATGTCTAAAAATATCTACCACATCCACTTCCTCCAAAATCATCAGCACAATAATGGAATCCTTATTTGGTTGGAAAATATGGTTTCTGAAACTGTTGCTTCATATCTGATTCCCCTGCCCCCTCCTTATTTTATTGGCATATTCTGTTATCTAAATCTCTATCAACAATGTTCATGACTTGTTGGAGAGATGATACATAAGCAAGATTATAGGTCAAACTTGTCTGTATCTACTTCATTTATAACTAATTCTCTTTATT
>NC_043017.1:33234415-33246915 GCF_006345805.1 Octopus sinensis | reverse complement strand
GTGGAATAACTGGTCTATTGTTACACCATTATCATATTTGACATTTAGCAATTTTAAGCATCAATCTAATGCTGTTATTCCCAAACTTTTTTCAGACTGCCACCCACGTGGCACCCAGATCCTCTTCCTGGCGCTCCACCCCAACTTCCACACACACCACCACAAATATAGCCCTTATTCTACTGCAAATCCAAAGCAACTGTATTTTACAAACAAAATTTAGTTAACCGATTATTTTGCTCTTTTTACAGTATGAAAGAATAAATTTACATCTCACCTGTAATGACGTTGTTATCATATTTCTAATGCAGTGGATGTACATTGTGCAGGAATATCAGCTTCCCAACATCAGTGTGGAAGGTACTGAGAAGTAGTCTTAGATCCTTGCATTCAATAATTTGCAGTCTACGTCTTTACTTAGAAAGAATCTTGGCAACTGCACTGAAGCCCCGCTCAATAAATATGATGTTGGAGAGGCAATGAAGTTCATCTTGACTTTGTTCCATGGTGCAGACTAGCAGCCAGAAATGTCCTTTAACAATCAAATATGTAGACATGATTTTTTGAACTTTGGTCTCGGCTCAACATCGTTTTAAAGTGAAACCACTTCTTCTTTACTATTCTTGTTTCCTTATTCGTGATATCTAGGAATCACCTAGACTGATATTTTAATCAAATATATCCTGAAATCTGTCAGGCATGTCTTTGTTCAGCCCATCTAGGTGTGAACAATACACTTGAATGTCATCTTCCGGGATGTGCTTTTCCTTCACTAATTCAGGGAAGCTCAGAAACTGGAAGAACTGACATCAGCTTATGGTACATTTGAATAACTTCAACTTGGACAGAGATGCTCTGGAACATGGTACATGCATTCCTCACTGTGTTCATGTGAAGATCTTTGAATACCTATTTCTTTACTACCCACAAGGGCTACACACGGAGGGGACAAACAAGGACAGACAAATGGATTGAGTCGATTATATCGACCCCAGTGCGTAACTGGTACTTAATTTATCGACCCCGGAAGGATGAAAGGCAAAGTCGACCTCGGCGAAATTTGAACTCATAACGTAGCGGCAGATGAAATACGGTTACGCATTTCGTCCAGCGTGCTAACGTTTCTGCCAGCTCGCCTAGTCTTTGAATACCTCCTTGATGTATGTCATCAGTTCAGCCTTGGTATTGCATGAAGAGGGGTTAGTCTTTCTCAGCTGTGCTTCTTACATAGTAATCCATAGAATTCTTAAAGTTACCTTCTCAAGTCATACCAACTCATAAGGGCTGGTTTCCCAGTTGCATTAAGTTGCAGGGAACTAAATTTGGATAAATGGCATTTTATAATTTGGAGAGGGAATTAGAAAGAAAGCAAAAAGCAAAAAGACGAAAGACAAGAATGGTTGTCTAATTCAGTTTTTCCTTCTTACATTCATTCATTCTTTCTTCCTTTGCTCCTTTCTTGCTTGCTTTCTTTTCCCTTCCTATTTTCGTTATTCCCTTTTCTGTCTTTTTCTTTTTTCTTTCTTTCTTCTTTCTTTCTTTCTCTCTTTTCTCTTCCTGCAGTCTAATGACTGAAACAAGTAAATAATAAAGAATAAAGAGTATATATATATATATATATATATCATCATCATCATCATCATCATTATCGTTTAACGTCCGCTTTCCCCGCTAGCATGGGTTGGACGATTTGACTGAGGGCTGGCGAACCAGATGGCTGCACAAGGCTGTTGCGTACAGGGGTTGACCTAATCGACTGTCCCCCTCCCCCAAAATTTCGGGTCTTGTGCCTAGAATTGAAAAGATTATTATTATTATTATTATTATTGCTGTTGTTGTTGTTGTTGTTGTTGCTGTTGTTCTTATTATTATTTCCTTTTTTTTTTCGTATTCATTCCTTGCACAGCAATATTTTATTCGTGTTTTGTTTTCTCGTTTCATTTTCAACATCTCTTTCATCATTCCTAATGCACCTACTCTAACGAGGATTATTTCTGTTTTTCAATCCACACATTTTTGGTCGTCTTGTTTCTAGATATTTATGATGGATATTTTGTTCAGTTCGTTTAAAGATATATATTTTTGTCTGTTGAAAGTAATACATTGATTAGCAGATATAATTTTTTTTTCCTGATGGTCTTTGAATATAATATCTGGGTGATTTACCTTAATCTTTGTCTGCCTGTCTGAATTGACGCTTCAGACAGTATGGTCAGTGTCATTCTCTGAAAGCTTTTGTTCTCCGATTGTATGTACCACCTCTCTTTTCTCTTGTTATTCTATAATATTGGAATCTATTCCAGTAGAACCTCCAACTCACTCATTCCTGTATATATATTTCCTTTTGATTAAGACGAGGCAGTCAGAAAGAAATTGATTGATTGTTTCTTCACAACCTCCACATGTTCTGCAGTTAGTTTATATTCTGTTGCCTGATACATTTTTGGTAGTTTCTGTGAAGAAACATTTGTTCTTTTACTGCAATAAAAGCCCTGTGTACATTCTTTATCAGTTTTCATTTTGTTGTTATCTATCATTGGCCATGCACAAGCTTTCTCACAACATTTTTACCATAATATTTTATAGTTCCATTTGTAATTTACTGTATCATTTCTATTATTGTTTCTCTGTCTACAATTGTTTGTTACACGAATCTCCATTTATACACATCCGTTGCTCTTCCTGTTTTGTAACTAGTATACTTTATAGTAACTTTGCTTTATTTTCTACTATTTTTGTACTTCTAGCGTAGTTATTGCATAAAGTGTTCGAGTAACAGAAAATCCTTTCCTACATTTGTTTGTATTTAATATTATCTTTCAGTAACAGCTTTTCAGTATAAACGCAACATCGTTTTCCTTGTTGACTTATCTTGTCATTCTAATTGACTTAACTTATAGTTAAGAATATTATAAGCTGTTAGTGGAATAACTGGTCTATTGTTACACCATTATCATATTTGACATTTAGCAATTTTAAGCATCAATCTAATGCTGTTATTCCCAAACTTTTTTCAGACTGCCACCCACGTGGCACCCAGATCCTCTTCCTGGCGCTCCACCCCAACTTCCACACACACCACCACAAATATAGCCCTTATTCTACTGCAAATCCAAAGCAACTGTATTTTACAAACAAAATTTAGTTAACCGATTATTTTGCTCTTTTTACAGTATGAAAGAATAAATTTACATCTCACCTGTAATGACGTTGTTATCATATTTCTAATGCAGTGGATGTACATTGTGCAGGAATATCAGCTTCCCAACATCAGTGTGGAAGGTACTGAGAAGTAGTCTTAGATCCTTGCATTCAATAATTTGCAGTCTACGTCTTTACTTAGAAAGAATCTTGGCAACTGCACTGAAGCCCCGCTCAATAAATATGATGTTGGAGAGGCAATGAAGTTCATCTTGACTTTGTTCCATGGTGCAGACTAGCAGCCAGAAATGTCCTTTAAACAATCAAATATGTAGACATGATTTTTTGAACTTTGGTCTCGGCTCAACATCGTTTTAAAGTGAAACCACTTCTTCTTTACTATTCTTGTTTCCTTATTCGTGATATCTAGGAATCACCTAGACTGATATTTTAATCAAATATATCCTGAAATCTGTCAGGCATGTCTTTGTTCAGCCCATCTAGGTGTGAACAATACACTTGAATGTCATCTTCCGGGATGTGCTTTTCCTTCACTAATTCAGGGAAGCTCAGAAACTGGAAGAACTGACATCAGCTTATGGTACATTTGAATAACTTCAACTTGGACAGAGATGTGGAGAGGGATGATTTTACTTTGATAATGTTCAGCATAATTGCCTTGCAGTTGCGAATTAACTTCATTGAAATTTATGAATATATTTCCCATATAAGCAATGCCATGATCGATGTTTCTTTGTTCATCACAAACACTAGAATAAGAGTCTTGCAAGAATTCAGCAACTGTTTTAAATAAGGACTAGAAACTTTTAATGGCCACTGAACTTTTGTGTGCAACAACAAATGTTCAAAATCTTTACCATTCTCCGTACAGAGCTATTGAACATGTGGGGAATAATGAGCTTGTGCCTTGATTTTATTTACTGTTGTGATGACGGATTTCAACAATTCGTTAGATTTACCACTTAGGCTATTAGCAACCAGATGTTGCCTGTGAATTACACAGTGTACTGTAAGCACACAAGGTATAACTTTTTCAATAAAGTGCTAACAAGAATACTGACTTTTATTTTGTATCTGTTTTTAGTTGTCTTACAAATAGTAGCTCTTGGACGAAACGTTAATCTTTGATGAAGCAAACATGAGGTAGAAACATACTTTTATTGCTTGGTAAAGGGGACTCTCCTAACTGTAAGCTAAATTTGGTTGTTATAAGTATGCAGCACATTATATCTTCAATGTCATAGTATTCCTACTTTCAAAGACTTTTAATATGCATTTCTAAAGAAAAGAAATTTTGTTCTTCCACCTCTTCGTATTAATATTCACGATAAAATCTGGGAAAAAGTAAAAAAAAAGATAGCGGTTAGTGTTCTGAAAGCATGATGAGGGGATGGGTAGATGTTTAAAAAATGTTTTGAAATGTGGAAAATCTCAAGAAAACCTTCATGAAATTCCAATAAGACAGTTATTCTGAATGTCCAACAGGCATAAACTAAACGTTTAAAAAAATTAATAATGATAGAGTTTCTAAAGCATAGATTTGAAAAATTTGTGGGAAACACCAAAAAGCAAAAAAGTTCTGGTTGGTTAACCTCCAGTTGGGATTTCGCTAGGATAATGTGTACATCTACGATACATCACCAATTCTGAAAAGGAAAAAAATTATCTGCCGAGGTCGACTTTGCCTTTCATCCTTTTGAGGGTCGATTAAATAAGTAGCAGTTGAACGCTGGGATCGATGTAATCGACTTCTACCCTCCCCTGAATGTCACTACATTCTATGTTGCTCCAGTCTACTCAGATCGCAAAAGTGAGTAATCACGTGATGGACAGGCGCCCTGTCCTGGTGGGGAATTTATAGGCCTTGGAAACCAGGAAGCTGGCCCTTATGAGTCGGCATGACTCAATAAAGCACTTTTATTTTGTCCACCTGCTTATTTACTAAGCGCAAAAACAGTATTACTTGTGCTAAGCCCGAAGAAGGTGTCCTTGTGGACTGCATGCATTCTTACACGAAAATTGCTTGATGCGATTGGTTGGTTGGCAGAGATACATCTTGGCATCGTATAGATGGTAATAAACTCATGCCATCTGAAGCCAAGTAAAAGTGGGTTTGTAGTACTTTGTCAAAATATTTAGGACATACGTATAACCGCTACAATATTTTTTCAAGTCTTTTAGTTTAAAATGCATTCTCATCTGTGTTCCCTTGTGGCAAATAAAGACATTCTTCTAATAATTATGATTCAGAAATATTCATTGTAGACAACAGAAGAGAGAGAGAGAGACAGAAATTAATATTTCTATTATTAACCATTTGTGGTAATCAGTATCTATTTATTACTGGAAATGCGTGATCACCCGTCTCGTGAATAGCCACGTAACCAGAAATATTCTTAAAACTATACAAATACTTCTGAAAATTATTCAGAGTTTCTTTCACACTATAGGGAGAGGAGTTGGAGAAGGCGAGGAGAGGCTATAAAATAAAGTTTTAGTTATATAACAGCGATTAATTATTTTAACAGTACAGTCTTTCTTACATAAATGGCTATTATGCTTATTCAAAAGAAATTATAAGATTAAGTTTGATTTTCTTTTTCAAGTTATTGAAATCATTTTTCTAAATCTGTTTTTGTTATTTTGCGTTTGTAGCAATGGGAAAATTTGCAAACACAAGCACTCATACACACATACACATATTAACAAGTATGTATGTACGTATGTATGTATGCATGCATGCATATAGAAAATAATATGACGTATCTGTATATATATATATATACACATAAATATATGCATAAATATATATACATACATATATTATATAAATATATATATATGCATACATATATATACATAAGTGTGTATATACACATAAATATATGCATAAATATATATACATACATATATTATATAAATATATATATATGCATACATATATATACATAAGTGTGTATATACACATAAATATATGCATAAATATATATACATACATATATTATATAAATATATATATATATATATATATATATATATATATAAACATGATATTATTTTCTAATTAAGCTAATTATATATAAAAGAAAAAGAATCCGTTAACAACTAAACAGTTGGAAATATAACAGTCTTTTAATCCAATTGAATGTATGTATTCACATCCATGCAAGTGTATACACATACACACACATACATACAGATGTGTACATACATAATACATGCACACACACATACATACATACACAGACACACGCCGCATACACATATATATGAGATGTCTGTACATAAAAATACACGGTTGAATCCAGACATATATGCAAAAACGAGAAAACGCGAGTAGCTGAAAATAGTGACAAGCTAGCTGCACAGCTTTCTATGTTTTGAACTTATCAATAATTCCAACGTATAACTTGTCTGATTGTAATTTGTAAGATAATATGAAATTTTAATTAACTTTCAGCATAAATTATTAATTATGAATTCAGTGACAGGAGAATGGTGTGTTTCGAGAAATGTGCATTGCAATTTAATTATTAAATATTTAATTAGTAACCTATTTCCGACTCATTTCATGTCTGTCTTTTAGTTCAAACCTTATAGAATGCATTTCCTTGTGTTTCTTTTTCAATGTATTTCAGAATATAAATTCGTGTTGCTCTTGAGAACTTTCTCAGTCCTGAGTGAATATGCACCTAAAGATGATCTGGTTATGATTAACCTTATTTTTCTTTTTGTATAAATGTCTTGTCCAGGTCATTTCTTTTCTAAGATTGTAAAGTGAGATTTAGGAAAAATGTAGCTATTCTGCCACATTTGAGGAAGCAAGTGTGTAGGGAAATGGCTTCCAGCCTTTGCATTACCAACAACACTATTCATTAAAGTGAGTTTTCCAACGAATTTTAAAGTTTTTGAAAGACTTATGTGACGAGTAAACCAAATCTAATATATATATATATATATGTTAGACGGAGAATGAACATACTACCATCATGTTCTTAATGATGAAATTAACCTCTCTATCTATATATCTACCCTCTTTGTAATGTTGGCAAATGAAATAAGTATAAGAATGTGCATTTCTCGTTTAATTAAAACATTCTATATGTGGCTGAAGATTGCTCGACATTTTAAAACTGATGTAATACTTACAGTGTTTAATAAAACGAAGTAGCATGAAAAAATTATATATATATATATATATATATATATATATATAAGTATAGGAAAGAATGGAGCTGAACGAAGATTTAACAAAATTCCTTTATTTTATTTTCGACATATGTTTCGAAGTCTGCAAAGTCCCTAATTCCGAGTGAATAAGGAGTCCATTATGCAGCTTTCTCTTCAGGAAAATCCAGGAACTTAATTCTCCAACAAAATGCACAACAAGCTTTTCGATGACTGCTCACGAGGAGCCCATAAAAATCATGAAAAATGGATTTTCCTGAAGAGAAAGCTGCATAATGGACTCCTTATTCACTCGGAAATAGGGACTTTGCACACTTCGAAACATATGTCGAAAATAAAATAAAGGAATTTTGTTAAATCTTCGTTCAGCTCCATTCTTTCCTATACTTAATATATAAAACTTCAAATTTCCGCACTAAGGCACGGATTTTATGCCCTATGGGCGTAACTTCAACCGTGCCCTTTCTGTTGTGAGTTTGCTACCCAGGTATCGGTTATCTTTCGAATTATCCGTAATAAGATAATTCATTTGTCTACTTATATATATATATATATATATATATATATATATAACGGAGTAAGCACATAACTGTGAAACAAGGTGGAAAAAAGGGAACTCAAATACCAGAGTTAGAGTAATATGCTTTATTTAAAAGCAGCAGAAATATAACAAAAGCGGTTACTCAGAGTTTCACGTTCTCGTTCGTCGTAGAGTTTTGTTAACAAAACTGTCCGACGAACGGGAACGTGAAACTCTGAGTAACATCTTTTGTTATATTTCGACTGCTTTTAAATAAAGCATATATATATATATACATGTGATTATTTAGGGCTAAAAACCACTATGTGAACAGCCATATGCTAGAAGTAGATCACATACGATCAAACTACAAAGAAAAAAGTAAGTAATTTATTCGGTAATAGACGAAACCGGTATAAGATTAATTCTTGATTTTTATATAATTTTCATCTGTCTTGCCTACCTATGTTCTGGTGTTCGTTGAATTTTCTCTGGAGAACATTTTTTCTTTGTATTTTGATCGTATGTGATCTACTTCTAGCATATGGCTGTCCACATAGTGGTTTTTAGCCCTAAATATACACATTTATTGGAATTTTCTCTGATTTTTCAGATTTTTATATGCTAGGCTACTGGTTTTAAATTGATATTAATTAAATTAATATTCAATTTATCTCCCTCATTATTGATATGTATACACACACACACACACACACACATATATATATATATATGTGTGTGTGTGTGTGTGTGTGTGTGTGTGTGTGTGTGTATTCAAAGAAAACTAAGAGTACGTACGTAGAATGATCAATTTATTATTATAGACCAGTCAAATTAATAGGTTCATTCAAATTGCCAAAGCTACGTGTCAGCAGGTTGCTGTCCTTCATATTTAGACTTTAAAAGTGCATTATGAAGCTGATAAAAGCAAAAAGCCTCCTCAAGGCAAGATTGACTGATAATTTTCACATCCTAACGGATGGAGAGTTTCTTCCGATTGCATTGTAGCAAGTGTGTCTTGGATTCTGTTCTAAAAACAGCTGAATTGGGGTTTTTGTACTTTACTGGACAAGGGATAGGAATAGTTCGGAATAACTAGGTCATGTTGTTATTTAACTCATCTAGTAACGCTGGTTAACTCTTTCCAAGCTTGCCGCTAATCTTCATCCAATTCTGTATGTCCATAACACATTCCTCTATGTCCTTATTTCACCTGTTTGGCAAAATTGATTAACTATTCCAGCTTACAAGCCTGTCCCTACTTGTAATATTATTCAGCATGTCCCTAAGATATTCCTCTATGCCCTTATTATTGATAAGATAGATCTAGGTATGTATCTAATTGTTACTTTTATTTATTTATATTAAATCAACATTATTATTAGGTTGTCCCAAAAGTTCGTAAACACTTGCGAAAATTGAATTTTTACTCGTCAAGTACTAACAAAAACAACAAAAATTATTCTTCAAAATAAAGACCATTATTTTCCAAGACTTTCTACGAACTTTTGGGTCAACCTTATATTTACTTATTTTTGTAAGTTTTACATTGGTTACTAGTAAATATATTTATTTATTCAAATATATCAGTTGATAGGTTGGATTCATACATATATATTTGTCTATATAAGTTATAGTATAGATGCACGATTCATAGGTATTATTACACGGTGTTTATTTGAACCATATCTATTTAAATTAATTGAATGTATATTTATCTCTATGAACAAAACTGATGTAAGAATCTGGTAAATTTCTTCAAAGCAAAATTCATATCTTTTGTTCCCAATGCTATAAGATTTTGCCCTGCTAATTATTTCCCACTTAAATGTATGGTCCTTATTTTTATCTTTAATTGAGCAAATTAGTTAACTTGGACTATTGCAAGCCTTTCTTTGTCTATCCTTAAAGATGTTTTCCTGATCAGCTATCCTTCTTTTTATATAACTTTCCACAGAAACTATATAGTAGTAATCCTGTTCCTCAGATACAACTTTACACCCATATATAACTCCTTTTTCCCTACAAAAAGAATAATTGGTCATCGTTTTCTTTTAGCACAATCACAAGTTTTATTTCTAGTAGTGCCCCCTATTTCCTTACTAATAATGTTGTGCTTGTATTCCATACCTTCAGAGTTATCCTCAGTATATTTATTTCATATGTTTGGAGTCTTTACCTTTAATCTAAAATTATTTACGTTAGTTTGTTTACTACTTTCGTTACTATCTTCTTTGTCATTATTTTCTTTGCCTGTCCTATTACTATTATTGTTATCTCTTTTATGTTTGTTATTGCTATTGCTACTATTAGTATTTATATTAATATAATCAATATTTATATTTATATTATCTATATATTTTTTGATAATATAATGCTTATTGCTTCTTCTATCTACAGATTATATGTTTATATGTCTAGATCCTAGCGGGGAATCCGTTACAGCTGTTTCCCTTCCCTCGTTTATCGTGTAAATCATATCCTCATTGATTCTATCGCCACTTTGGGCATTTAAGAATTCATCTTTATTTTCTTTATCCTATTAGTGTAGAAATCACTTAATCTTTAGCATTTTGTGCAGCAATAATTTGTGCTATGTTTTTTGATATGCAAAACCAGGCCCTCAAAACTTACGTGAATTTATTATTTTATGATATTTATTTGCCCCTGAAAAATGCTTAGAGACCGCTTTGTAGAATAGTTTCACTATATTAGTTCTAATTTGCTTTGAGAAACTTATGAACAATATTATATTATCTTTTGACTAATTTTTAAGGAGGATAATGTCATTTATGCATGGGGTATAACTTTTTTTTACTGAATTGTTAGTTTTTCAATTCCTTCCCTTTTGTTATTTATTCTCCTATTTTGTTTTATACTTCAATAGTCATAATTATTATAGTGTTTTATTTTCGACTTCATTTCCATATCATTATCTTTGATTTTTATCCGTTCCATAATGTTTGTATTTTTGTTATACATCTTTAGTTTATTTTCGTTTTCTATCTGTCTCCTGGTGTGTTTTCTTATATTATTCTTACCGGGTTTCTATTCTTTTCTATTTATATTCTTTTTATCTTTATATTTAGTAATTTCTATGTTAATATCATTTTGCGAATCTTGCTTTGTGTATTGTTCTTATTCTCTGATTTTACGCTTGTTGTATAGAATTATTATTTTTGTTTACATCCAGCTTTACCTACTGCGATATTGTAATAATCTATATTCTGTTTTAATTCTGTTTTAATTCTGGCTGCCCGCATGGTTCTTGGTCTCAAGCATTTGTCTTATGAAGAAAGGTTGAAGACGCTCGACCTTTTTTCTCTCGATAAACGACGAAGCCGTGCTGATCTCATTCTCGCTCACAACATCATAAGCGGAAAGTGTAACCTCTCGAAAGAGCTGTTCTTCACCCCTGCTCCTGAGTGTCGGCTGCGGGGTCACTCCAAAGAGCTCTATCTGCGACGATTTCATCTCAATCGAAGGAGAGGGGCTTTCTCCGTCCGGGTTGCGGATCCGTGGAATAAGCTACCGGACGAGATAGTGAAGATGCCGACGACTGCTCGGTTCAAAGACTTTCTTGACCAGAAATGGCCTGAAATATTTGCATAAACACCCTCCCTGTACATAACTCTATGTCCCCCTACATGGTCTTGCTTTTGCTTTTTGAGCCAAAAAATTAACTTAACTTAACTTAACTTAAAAATTACCTCATCTGCGGAGAGGTTAGAAATTCTTTTAGATATACTTTCAACTAATTTTTCTGTAATTCCTCCTGGATGGCTACTATTTTTGTTAGTGTAGCTTAGATTAGTATTAGGTTTATTGTAGGGTTTATATTTACCTGTTTCTAGATCTCGGTTATCATCCAAGAAGTTGACAGAGTTATGTTCCCTTTTGTTATATCCTTACGGATGAACAAATACACTGCAACAGTGTTATAAATATAGAAGCGAAGCAAACAATAGTAATCACACGTAACGTAACAACAATCATTTAAGAACCAACAATCCAACGCGCTAACTCGAACTGTAAACTTTGAACTCCAGCTTTGAACTATCAACACGCGAACTATGGAACTAGCGCGAGCTTTTCTCTTTATTTGCCTATAAAAAGCATAGACAGATGGGGACGAACAAGGACAGACAAGACAGCACAAGTGAGCACAAAAACATAGACGGATGAATGATATGAAATTATATGATGAAAATGTAATGGTTACTACTCGACCCCACTTCCGAGTAGAATTATTTTAAATCTATTTTAAATCAAACTTTTACTGAATAACTATCTAATAAATATATAGTAGTTTCAATGTTTCAAAATGCACCAGAGGTGGAAAATGGTCATAATATTTTATTTCTACCCCTAATGGGTTTATTTCATGACCAAAGTTGGCTGCAAGACACATATCTCTACCCCTCTGATATTCTTGTAATCTCTCATCAACTGGTGTCAGATCATCTCTCTCAGTACAACCCCCCCCCCAGTCGAGGAGACTTTGCTTCGTCTTACAAGTTACCTGGCGTCTCCACTGGTGTTGGTGCCATGAAAAAAGCACCCAGTACACTCTGTAACGGGATTGGTATTAGGGAGGGTATCCAGCCGTGGAGATGATGCCAAAACGGAC
>NC_043017.1:33204415-33231915 GCF_006345805.1 Octopus sinensis | reverse complement strand
ATCAGTATTGTACCAATAATTGCTCCATTGGAAAGTTGTAATCAACAATGCTGTTGATCCAAAATTCCAATATAAAACAAACGATCTCAGATATTTTGAATATCTAATAATTACTATACTTTCTCCTATTTATCTTCTCTTTCTTTCAGTTATTAGACTGCAGCCATGTTGGAGCACTGCCTTGAAAGATTTTAGTCGAACAAATTGACCCTAGGGCTTACTTTTTTAAAGCCTAGTACTTATTCTATCGGTCGCTCTCCTGAACAGCAAAGTTACAGGGATGTAAACACGCTAACAGCGGTTGCCAAGTCGTGATGGAGGACAAACAAAGGCACAAAGACACACACAGATATATAAATATAAATATATATAATATATATATATATATATAAGGGAGAGTTTATGAGAAAAGCAAAAGACGAAGACAGGTGGTGTACAAAACAAACAGATGTATTAGTATAACGCTCAGGAATAGAAAATGTATTTTACGATTCGAGCCTACGCTCTTCTACAGAAAGGGACACAGAAAAAACAAGGAGAGAAAAAAATGTGTGTTGTGGCTAACGATCTATCATGGCGACTCATATATATATATATATATATATATATATATATATGACAGGCTTGTTTCAGTTTCCGTCTACCAAATCCACTTACAAGGCTTTGGTCGTCTTGGGGTTATAGTAGAAGACACTTGTCCAAGGTGCTATGCAGTGGGACAGAACCCAACCACTGCACCAGAGCCATTTACTTGTGAGCCATAATCTTCGACACATCCTTCAATCTTCTACTCATCCTTCATCTCTTCAACCTCTCCACCTCTGTAGAAATCTACTTTGACCATTGGAAACATGCTACAATATACAGAACAGGGAACATTTTTAACCCAACCAACTTTCACCGTATTGCACTCTCTTCCAATATCTTCGAGATAATGGAGATAACCTATTACAACTGCATCCTCTAAAGCCATGAATCTTTCTCTCCGAAATGAGCACCAGTTCAGTTTTCATAAGGCCAGATCCACTGGTGACTTATTCCCCTCTCACTTCCAAATGGGTTCTTCCTTTAAAGAAATTTGATGAAAGTAACGCTATCACCCTCAACATACGCAAAGCTTTCGACAGTGTCTGACGTGTAAATCTCCCGTCAAAATTCCCTGCTTATCACCTCCATTCACTACAGATCTCTATGCTCTGTGACTTCCTATTGCTGCTTGTGTCAACGCAGCTCTTGTCCCTCATTCTATAAACTCTATCTTACGAGAAGACCCCTTTGTAAATCTTCCGCTCTATTCTTTCTATATACCATGACTTACTTGCTGCCACATCCAGCAACATTCATCCATATGCAGATGACATCAATTTTCATTCTTTCTTAACATTCTTCAACAATGCTCTTTCAGTGCACAAACTAGACACCACAGGCTAAATCTACATTAACTTCATGAACACACTACATGCACGCACGCACACACACACATATGAGTTCATTAAGGTTCGGCCCTCATACCTGTCCTGTTCATCATAGTTGTACAGGCCATCACAGAGGAGTTTGGGACTGGGTGTCCCTGGGAACATCTATGAGCTGATAATTCAGTTCTCATAGTTGAATCTATAAGAGAATTAAAGAGGAAATTCAAAGCATGGGAGCTAAACCTAGAACCAAGGATAATTAGGACAAACTTAAGACAGAACACTAGAAACTTCATAGAAATGGACTTAATTGTTAGGCGGTAAGGGAGTAGGTATAAACTCCAAATGCTGTGCATCCACTGCAATCTATAGGCATATGAAAAATGTAGTGGAATCAAAGGCAGGCTAACAGAGAAAGTATTTCTCATATGCAAAAGATGCACTGGAGCATTGCATACTATGAACACACCAGAAATAGACTCTTAAATGATTAGATTGATTGAATTAGGAAGAGCGGTGACTCTTCTAGAAATATAGAAGTCAGGGTATAAGAAAGTTAGAAAGAATGTAGGGATTGTCCACCACTGCTGGCAACATTAGTATTTTCCTTTCGGATGGAAGGCAGATTGTGTGACAACTACATTAGAATTTCAGCCCTTCCTGTTAGTTAGCCATATAATTCTAATGCAGAGGACTTGAGAAGACTGGAAAGAAATGAAGTAAACATGCTCTGTTGGATATGCAACGCAAGTGTGCATGAGCAACATAGCAGAAATATGCTGAGAGAAAAACTGGGCATAAGAATCAAATGTAGTGTATGAGGAAGAAGCATAAGGTGCCAATCACTTAATCACTTTATTCAGGTGGAGCTTGCAAAAGAAGGGGTTCCAAGAAGATTAAAGGACAAAATTGTCAAGGCTGATCTCAGGAACTTGAACCTTATGGAGGAAATGCCAAAGGACCAAGATAACTAGTAATACGGGGGTTCTTCAGAAAACCCAATCAACTTGGGGGAGATGAGTTATATGTATGAACCACACATACACACACGCATACATACAGATATGAGTACAACTGGGTTAATTGCCTAATTTCCGCCCCAAATCACCCCACTACCCATCCTTTCTCTTACTGTAGGAATATTTCGATGATATCACTAATCTTTCCTATGACCCACAAACTTTTGTCTTGACATCTACCCTCCATCCATAACGCTGTCCTCTCCACCCAGATTTCTACTGCCCCCGCTGCCAACCCAAGCCATCGGATCATCTCAATCCTCTCACATTCTCTGCTACCATATGTTTCTCACAATCCCTCTGCATTATGCCCACCTCTCCTTCATACGTAATCTTGCAAACGACCCAACCATGAAAGTAGGTATCTCTATAAATGCACCATTGAAATATAGTAAATACAACACTTATCACACATTCAAATGCTTCACAAATACATCTGGTTTAGGAGAGATTTCAAACAAACAGTTTTAAATGAATTTATAATGGAAACTATCAGTTCTTTTGATTAATTAGTTTTTCTAAGCAGTTTAGCCATTACTCTAGTTTTTTTAAGAACTGGACACGCACCTTTAAAGTTTTTTTTTTTTATTGTTAGAATGGCTTTCATTCAAAACATTAATGGTATTCAAATTATGTGACTGCGTGATTGTTTGTAAGTAAGTCCTGTGTGTGCATGTATGTGCTTAACTATGTGTATATATGTGAAACTATTCTTTTACTTCAGGGAAATTGTCATTTAGATGAAAAACTATCACGAAAATAAAAGATAATACAAAATCTGTTGAGATCAGATATATTCAGAAGGGGAAAATACACTTGATAAATTTTATTCGCTAAAAGTGGATGGCTGTGTGGTAAGTAGCTTGCTAACCAACCACATGGTTCCGGCTTCAGTCCCACTGCGTGGCATCTTGGGCAAGTGTCTTCTGCTATAGCCCCGGGCCGACCAATGCCTTGTGAGTGGATTTGGTAGACGGAAACTGAAAGAAGCCTGTCGTATATATGTATATAGATATATATATGTGTGTCTGTGTTTGTCCCCCTAGCATTGCTTGACAACCGATGCTGGTGTGTTTACGTCCCCGTTACTTAGTGGTTCGGCAAAAGAGACCGATAGAATAAGTACTGGGCTTACAAAGAATAAGTCCCGGGGTCAATTTGCCCGACTAAAGGCGGTGCTCCAGCATGGCCGCAGTCAAATGACTGAAACAAGTAAATGAGTAAAGAGTAAGAGTATCTATCTATCTATCTATCTATCTATCTATCTATCTATCTATCTATCTCTCCCTCTCTTTCTCTCTCTCTCTCTCTCTCTCTCTCTCTGTATATATATATATATCTACCTTCTGTCTGTCTGATTGTCTGTCGTTCGTTTCTGCGTAAGTCTAAACAATTTCTAGTAGTTATTTATGTTTATTTATATTGAATTTTTGTCAGCAGTTGGTTAACGACATCAGCTTTCGTGTAATTGAATTTCGTCATCCGAAAATTCACCGAAGCATTTGAAATTTCATTGAAAAAAATAATTTTCGATCTGTCCTGAAAATGGATAACCTGTCTCACGCTGCTAGGGTTCCACCGTCCTACATTTCCCTGAACTGCCGAACGGTATAGGGAAGAGATAAAGCATTGACACACATTCGCACACACACACACACGCACGCACACACACACGCACACACGCACACACACAACACACACACACACACACACACTCTCACACACACTCAAACACACACATACACACACACACACACGCAGTTAACAACGTCAACAGCAAGCAAGAGGGAAAGGAAAGCAAGAAAAATGAGCAGATGTCTAATGCCAACACCACTGTCTCCACTACTGCCACCACCACCACCACCACCACCACCAACAACAACAACAACAACAACAACAACAACAACAACAGTAACAACACCAACACGAACAGACAAAGTAACTTGGCTTCAGTTCTGAGGCCAAGAAAACGAGTTGTTTCATTTACACCACAACAACTAATGGAAACAAGACCCCTTTTATCTAAGTCGGGTAATATAATAAAACTAAACACACCACAACACATTTAAAAAAAAATATTAACAAAACACAACTATATGGCGGTGCTCCAGCATGGCCACAGCTCGTGAGCTGAAACTAGATAAAATAAAAATTATACAAGACAATAAATTTAAAAGCGAGAAAGCCCGAAAATCAACAAAAACAATTGAAAAATGTTTAAGGCTCATAAGGGCACATAAAAATACATCACAAGGGGCAAAAGATTTGCCACAGTTGAAGTCAGGTTTGACTCAGAGGAACCAACCAAAGCCTCCTCTACATAATCACTAGAGTCTGATGAAATAGTAATGATTCCCATGTTCCTAGGTCGTAGGGTCACAACTATAAAAATTAAAGATGCTCCCCCTGAAATTGAAGCACGACGGCTGGTGTCAGCCATCTGCTATAATTTCGAAGAAGTTATTAACATCTTGGAAATTGCCGTCCTCGAACAACAGGACTGGATAGGCCAGGTGTTCGAACTCTTGGTTCAAGCCGATCAAGAGACGATAGAAAATATACCAGATCTTATAAAACTGCCGGACGGTATCAGCTTACATGTCGCCGTTGAAGGCAGATGACTAAGCTGTCACCATTGTGGCAGCAAACACCACTTAAAAATTGACTGCACAATATTGAAGGAGTGACAGCAGCAGCAGCAGCAGTAACAACAACAACAACAACAACAACAAAAAAAAACAGCAAAAGCAGTAACAACAGATAGAAGACACTACCCGCAAACCAGCACTGTTACCCAACCCACCATCAAGACAAGAATTTAAAGAACACCACAAACGGAGGAAACAACTCGACAGAACAACAAACCAAACCAACTAATCAACACAAGCAACAGCAGAAGCAACACCATCACAACTAACAACAACAACAACAACAACAACACCGCCATCACCACCACCACCACCACCAACAACAACAACAACAACAAAAGCTACAGAAGTACCAAAGCCTGAAAAGGAAAAAATGACTAACCCCAAATCCCCAATAACCCATACATCACATCCCAACAGTTACAAACTAAAACTAATCACAGCAACAACATCAACACCCCCACAAATAGACTCCAATACCATTCCATCTTCTGATACCTCCGACATGTCGTCCGATGAAAGCGACACGGGAGGAATGGTAAACGTCCACAGGAGGAAAAAGGAAAAAAGAGGGGAGAACAAAAAGTAGGGAAATATAGCACTCCTGACAACAAAACTCCCACACATAACAACAACACCAGCACCAACAACACAAACAAACAAACACCTACAATGCTAACCGCAATTGACACAAAACATTTGGGCCTGATGCAATACATCAAGTCGCACACCAACAAAACTGAAAACAATTATAAAAAGCAACCACCCACGCACAACACCACCACAACACATTAAAATACTGCACACCGCACAAAAGACATAAATTAATGAAATCTTTCGACCCCAATGCAGTAGGGAGATTTCAAAAACATTCGTCGAAAAAGCTATACAAAAATCTCGTGGAAACTGAGGGAGAAAATCCCCAACTTTCGAAGCAGTGACTCTCTTTCTCTCTTACTCACCTTCTATTTTCGCTTTGTGTCTGAAACACAACTTTGTCAGATTCATGTTCAAGATAGGTAGCAGAAATGTGCCTGGCTCGGTTAAACGACATCAAGTCACAAAGTGTAGATATAATAGCCATCAGCGAAACCAGATTCTCCAACCCGCGGACTCTCCAGCCCATGTTCGGCAGACAATTCGATATTTATTTTTCCTCGTGTCTGCCGAGAATGGGCGGTGGTGGTACTGCGGTGCATTTTCGAAAGAGTCTGGATCTGAAAGCAAGGACAGTATTCCTAGACCCGCTGGTCAGGCTTGTGGTTTTGGATGTCAATGGCGATAATGGCTGTTTTCCGACTAGTAACAGTGTATGCACCGTCCTTAACAGGTTGGCCGGATTTCTTTCGACGTCTAGAGGTTTTCCTGGGAACTTCTCGACCTTTACTTTTAGTGGGGAATTGAAACGCTCCCTTGGACACGCATTTAGAATATGTGGGTAGAGATAGGAAGAGAAGGGGATGCACGTGTCTCATAGGCCTGCTCAGACGTTTCCAACTCTCTGACAGGTACCGACTGGACTACCCGAATGTGCCAATGTGGACATGGACCAACCGCATCGGGTCGTCCAGATCTTATTTAGATAGAGTATTCTGTAGGACAATGGATAGGGATAGTGTAAGTTGTTCACAATTTCACATAGTCAGTTACACAGATTACAAGCTAGTGGGTTGTACGCTCGACGTTAAATGACGATAATGATGATGATGATGATGATGATGATGATGATGATGATGATGATGATGACGACGATGATGATGATGTATTATATGTATATGTGTATTAATGTATGTATATCTCAAGAAATATTTATAAATGAATATAATCATTTATCCAATGGAAACGAGTGTGAAAAAATAGTTTCACAAAGTATCTCCTACTGGATTCTTTGGTTTTTCTTTTCACTTCTCTACTCTCATATTCATCCAATTTTGTGATTTGTAAATAATTCATAACTTAAAAGAAAAGAAAAAAAAATCCACATAACTTTTTGTCATATTCAAAGCTACTCTAGTTTCTTTTGGTACAATTGAAAAACCGAAAAGATAAATGAATGTAAATTTAAAGTAAAATCTTGAAAATCGATTGTGAGGAGCAGGTTATTTCTTCTTATAAGAAAATATTTTCATTTTGACTTTATTTAGTTTTCTTAACGTTCCTACCTTTAAGTGAACTTCATTTAATTTAGTTAATGTACTTTTGTGCACTTAGACAAAAAAATTCCTTAAGGAAAACAAGATATTTGATAAAAAGAAAATAGTTAAATGTAAGAACAGTGTATTTTGAAGTCTTGCAACAATACACTGAGATTTCTGTCTGTCTGTCTGTCTCTCTCTCTTTCTCTCTCTGCCTCTGTCTCTCTTGCTCTCTTTCTCTGTCTTTCACCTTTTGTCAATCTGTGTCTTTATATTTGTTTCTATATCTACCTTATCTCTCTCTAACTATCTATCTGATACTAAAATTGTCTAGTGTATTAATGGAATAAGAATGACAGATTTTCAAGTTCAGTGCAACTACTGCTTGTTTCAATTCCTCCTTTTTACATACAACTAAATATAAAAGAGCTGAATGTTTAGTATTACAGAAGATGCAAATAGAGAGTTGACTTCATTTATCCATTCTTTTACTTACCTGCTTTCAAAATTCTTCCTTCACACACACATACACAAACACATGCACAAACACACACACACACACGCATAAACACACACATACACACACAGAGGCTCTGAAGAATTTAAATACACACTTAACTTACATATTGCTCTTCATTAATTCCGTTTTTGTTTTAGCTTGAACGTTTCAGTACTTGCATTGCCTACGGTGACCAAACGAATTCTTTGAGACAAATTTCCTAGGTGTGGAAGCTCTTCCTTTCATCATTTCTCATCCGTTTCCAAACAAGATAATATCTTTGGCCAGACATGTTTTCACGGAAGATTGGAAACATTTAACATTGCTACTCTCTTTTACCACTGCCCACGATGTCGAGGCAAGGGAACATAAACACACATACAAATCTAGCTTCTATGCTCCTATGTCGACATATGCATACAGATATACATGCTTACATGCATACATACATACATACATACATATATATATATATATATATATATATATATATATATATATATATATATATACCAGTATGAGAAACTGACGTTAAATGACAACGATAATGATATATACAGACGCAAATGTTGTGGGGCAAGAAGCTTACTTCCCAACTACATGGTTTCGAGCTCTGTTCCACTGTGTGGCACATTGGGCAAATGTCTTTAACTATGGCCGACCAAAGCCTTGAGTGAATTTGGTAGACGGAAACTGAAAGAAGCCCGTCGTATAGATATATGAGTGTTTTCCCCCGCCACAACTGGACAACTGGTATTTGACAAGCGGTGTGTTTACGTCCATGTAACTTAGCAGTTGCGCAAGAGAGATCTTAGAATAAGTTCTGTGCTTAAGAAATAAATAAGGGACTGGGGTCAATACATGCGACTAAAAATTCTTCAAGGTGGTGCCCCAACACGGCCACAATCTGATGGGTGATACATCTAAAAGATAAAAGGTATATATTGCTGATAAGAGATATGTACTTATTCAGTAAATTCTGTAAAATTATTTCTCTCAAAGTTTTAGAAAATGCAAAATTATTTTGTTATATGTATAGTATAATTTGTTTTGCGTGTAATTTGAAACGATTGTAGGGAATGTCAATTAATTAAAAATTAATTTGTATCCTTTGTATCGCTCCATTTCCTTGCTTAATATTTTTATTGAAGAATTATATCTTCAAAATATAATATACTAAGCTAGGGTATCTTGGATAAAGCTATCCCTGTAAGAGTTTTATATATCCTCAAAATAACTATATATATATATATATATATATATATTATATATATATATACATACAGTAAAAGCAATTAAGATTCAAGTGAGTTCTAATGAATTCACATGAATGCGGTACTTAACTTAGATGCACCAGAAATCTATATGGTATTAACCATAAAATAATGTGGAGTGATTCAGGAGTGGCTGTGTGGTAAGTAGCTTGCTTACCAACCACATGGTTCCGGGTTCAGTCCCACTGCGTGACACCTTGGGCAAGTGTCTTCTACTATAGCCTCGGGCCGACCAAAGCCTTGTGAGTGGATTTGGTAGACGGAAACTGAAAAGAAGCCCGTCGTATATATGTATATATGTATGTGCGTGTATGTTTGTGTTTGCCCCCCTAGCATTGCTTGACAACCGATGCTGGTGCGTTTATGTCCCCGTCACTTAGCGGTTCGGCAAAAAGAGACCGATAGAATAAGTACTGGGCTTACAAAGAATAAGTCCCGGTGTCGAGTTGCTCGATTAAAGGCGGTGCTCCAGCATGGCCGCAGTCAAATGACTGAAACAAGTAAAGGAGTAAAGGAGTAAAGAAAAAATCAACAAGAATGGATTAGTTTTTCAGTACAATTGTTTTATACGAAGAACAGCTTTATTAAAAGCTGCAAATATTGCAGCAAAAATAAATGTCCCGTACTCATCAGCCAAAACACATATGAGTTCTCCAAACATCCTAGGGGTTGAGGCTACACTCATGAAGTATCGAAGAGAGTTCTATAAAAAGCAAATTTAGATTGTAAGCAGACTTCCAAAGTTCTCTAATGATGCATAGTTTTATAAAATGTTTTATATATATATAAATTAGAAAAAATCCATCTTATATCAATTCAATAATGAAAAATTAAATTATACCATCATTTAGAAAAATTACATATTATAGAAAGGTGATTAAGTATGAGCAAAATAGTAAATTAAACGTATATATATTACCAAATATATACGTTTCATTTACTTTTTGCACATTACTTAATCACCTTTCTATAATATGTAATTTTTCTAAATGGTATAATTTAATTTTTCATTATTGAATTGATAAAAGGTGGTATATATATATATATATATATATATATATATATATATATATATATATATATATATATATATATATATATATATTATATATATATATATATATATATTATATTTTGTGAAATTTGATTTTAAGTTTGGAATAATATTCCCTCATATTATATATATATTTCATTTTTGTATTTGGTTTGTCAGATTCTTGATGTGCACATGTGTGCTGAAAAAGATTTTGTTGTATCTCAGGAAGTTCATTATACACTCGTACTTGTTTTATTTCGCTGCTTTTGTTATTAACCACCCAGTTAATCATTTAACCAATTTACAAATCAATTACTTCGTTAATCGTTCAGTCACTCGCTTACTCAGGTAGGTTTGTCAGATTCTTTTCGTTGCCATTTGTGACCTCCTCAATGATTTTCCCTTGACAACATATTTACTTCACCACAGTTTCGAATCCTACTTACAAGTTACTGGAAAATCCAAGGCTCCTACCGAGAACAATATCTCAGAATGTATTTTGGTAGGGTCAACTATTTGGTTATTACACAATCTTCTCATTAACACGGGCTGTAGATGTGCCATTATCTAATATTTTGAATTTACTATCATTAATATTTTTTTACCTGATAACTGCTATATATTAATGGTTAGTTATGTCTGCAGATTGTGAAAATGAATATGCAATGTTTGAGGATTTCTCCGTTCCTTATACCCATGGCAACTGATAAAACTGAGCAATAATCACGAGCGCTCTATTTGAGACCATTCCTTTCTAAAAAGTCTTTATTGCTTCATCTAGTTTTCTTTGTGCAAAATTGCAAGGTATGATCTGAAGGAAATTCGGCTGCTATTTCTTGCATGTCGAGTAACCATATTGAGGTTCTTTTATTGTTTTGACATGTGATGTCTATGTGTTACGTAAAATAAAATAGTTACAACCAGGAAATTAAATTGAATCATCGGCACAGCTTGTCAAAATCTTATTTTCGTCAAATAAATATGAAAGAAAAAAAAATAAATAAATAAAAACGTAAAGTTTATTTTTGAAATGTCAGCAAATAAATAATAATCTATTTTGAAGTCAAATAATCTATATTCTGATATTTGAAGCACAGAGAGTTTGGACTTAATTTCCTTCGAATAAAAAAATAATGGAATAAATCAAATATATTGAATTGAAAAAGAACAAAGAAACATATAGAATAGGAAAAAAAAATGAAAACAAAATATGTTTGTTTTCTTGCTCTTTCATTTAAATGACTGTCCTTTTCTTGTCTCTTTTGCTGCAATGGCGTTGGATGTTTCTGAATTTTTATATTAATTATTGGAGCTCTTTTCGGGTTTCTTATTTCTCTCCTCATATATGGCTAAGTGCTCAAACAAACATGTTCATTCGATACAAATGCTATTACTCTTCAACCGTAGGTAGAAGTAAGTCACTTGCACTCAGCCATACTTCTAGAAGCCGTAATGGTTGTCTTATAGATAGTCTTGTGGCCAAATCGTCTAGTCTATGCGCCAATCCTGCTAAAATGTATAAAACAGCTGGTATTTTTAGTCTTGCAACAATGAATGAAGATCTTTAGTTCTTGTGGAACAAAGAGAAGTTCCATGAACATTCTGCAAACATCGTCTGCATCTAAAAAGAAAGGAAATCCGGCCGTGTGACAACTATAAAGTGAATTCCATTGTGCTCATCGTGGGTATATTCTTGGCACATGTATTGCTTGGCCGTCTTTGGTGATAAATTTTAAATCATTTGACGCGCTCCTTAAGATCCAGAGTCGTTCCGTACCAGGCATGAGTCAGTAGAATATGATATTCGCAACATCCCAAATCTGAAGCATTAAGGCCATGGCCTAAGAACATGGTTAAAGTAAGTAGTTACCGACCCAGACATACGGTCCCGAGTTCGGTCTCACTGCACAGTAACTTGGAAAAGTGCCTTCTACTACGGCCTCGCAAAGCATTTTGAATGGATTCGGTAGATGGAAACTAAAAGATGGTCGTCGAAAACATACATGCATACATATAAATATAAATAAATGTGTGTATTTTTTCCTTGTTAAAAATTAACACGGGAAAAATAGATGAATAATTACTAGAGTAGCAAAAAATCACACAAATAAGTAGGTTGTTACTCCTTGTTTTTAAAGGTAGAAACTTCAGGTTTACTTGAACTTTTTTGTATCATATATATATAAATAAATGGAGTTTAACGCAGGTGTAATTCAAATACTTTTACTTCCGACACATGTTTCGAAGATATCACTAATATTATTCCAAAGGAATAAAATGGTGTCAAACAATGTAATCTATTCTTCAGGGAATGAAATTCGTCAATAAGACATTTTAACTATACATAAATGATAGATATGTATAGTAATTAACTGAACGCTATTAATATTGTCTGAAAAAGCGTTGTATGATATAACGTCGGAGGTATCCCATAGAAAGAGGAGGGATAAATTAAAGAAAAGTTAAATTAATGAGAAGTATATAATGATATATATATTAAATAAAACCTTATATACTAGGAAAATATATATTTCTTGTGAATGTTAAATATAAAAAGAAAATTAATGTTTAAATTATATATAATGATAGAGATTACTTATATGAACTAAAGGTGTGTTTTTGCCAATGTTTACATCGGTATGCACGCTCTATAACCGTGTTTACTAGGGGATTTTTAGAAAAACATAATGAAAAATAGTTCAGAATTACAGAGAAAACAGAATCCCTTGCCTTTATCATAAGGTATTGAGATTGAGAGAATCAACCATTCTAAATAAAACTGTCTATTGTAGTCTTTTAGATCCCAAATTAATTTACTGAGACCTGTACTGTTACGTTTAGTCCTATCCCTAAATCTCGAGTAATGGTTAGAAATTCTTTTAGATAACTGCTTCCAATTAAATCTAATCTCCCATTGCAGTTTCGTGAAGTTATTATTAAGAATTTTCCAAAGAATTCTAGGTATTACTCTATTATCAACTCACATATGGCTAGGATTGGTTTTTCCAGCACAAAACATCTCTTACAAATTATCTCTTCACATAATAACAACCTGTTAAATATTAATACATTTACTAATACTAATATTAATTCAGCTAATACCATCCATCCCTCTAGAAATATTAATAACAAGGTTATTGTATCTGAAGTCAATTCCAACAGAATCAAGTTTATGTCAAGTAACTCTAAAATTAAAAATTCTACATACCAGTGTAAAATTATCACTCATAATCAAGTACAATTTTTCATTGGAAGCACGTCTTTACAGTTATCTAAACTAATTTCTAATCATTACTTGACATTTAGGGGTAGGAATAAACGTAACAGTACAGGTCTCAATAAATTAATTTGGGATCTAAAACACATATTCACCATGCCATAGCTTTACTGCACGCCGCCAATGTCCAGGATCGATAAAGATCACTTAGTTCAAGTATTTCAAGGATTTCCGTCCCGCATTGAAGCAATCATCAATGTTGGTATGTGTGTGTGTGTGTGTGTAGATGTGCATGCACGCTCACACACATGCAGCTTTTCTATAAATCTATTTTTCCATAGATCTGCGTAAAATGCTGTTGCTTGATGATATGAAGAACAAGCAACAACAAAAAGGAAAAGAAAAGAAAATGGTATGACAAACCAAAGTTATCTGTTTATTTATTTATTTATTTGGTCTTGGATTAAATAGTAATACAATGGAAATTACGTTGGAAGTTGGGTGGATTTGGTAAATAAATAGATATTATTTAGAATGTGGCTCTTACTTCAAAAGTGTATACCTTAGAACACCTTCTTAGACCAACTGTCAAACGCAAACATTGTGGTCTAGAATTTATGCTGACAATCAAAATGACGTCGCTAGAATATTCCTTTTATAAAATAACCCAAAGAAAGAATTGAAGGGTACTATGAAGATATTCCGTCTTTACTCTTGCTTTTCTAGCGTCGTTCAAAGACTTATAATATTGAAGAGCTGTTTGTGGACCAGCGTTTGTAAATCTACCATGATTCAACCGATATCATGACAATAACATGCTCCCGCTTTAGCTGTTGGTACATTTGTATTTCACAATATAATCAGTAAACCTATTTAGTTCATTCCTTTTCCGTTTATGGGAGAATAGCCTGATGAAATATTTCGTCTCTTTAGTTTCTTTTTTTTTATTTCTCTCAAAATTTCCAATATAGATATAAGACCCAGAATGATATATTGTATATACGTTTAATATAAAATATTTCCATTGTAGTTCCGTATCAGTGAACTGATCTATTGCCATGGATTGTACATCTTTATCGTAGTGTGATCGAGCAGTAAATAACCAATCGTTATGTCATCCATGTAGCAGTAAATAACCAATCGTTATATCATCCATGTAACTGATTTCATTTAAATCAGAAAGAGAGAAAGAGAGAACGAAGGAAGAATATGAGAAAAACCAGAATCACTCACAGTTGTAAACATGCATCGAAACAATTCTAAATAAAATCAATCTATCTCCCTTTTTTCTGCTAAGGCAAAAACAGTTCGAGTTCTAATAGAAATGTGTAGTGGAAAATTTTCAGCATTAGCCTTGTCCTTCCAGTGCCAACCATAATTTGTATGTATATAAGTTATATAATTGTATTTCAAAAGTTTAACAAAATTTTAACAAACTGAAAATTCGTAGCTAATTTCTCATCAGTCAAAAGGTCCTTACAAATTCTTGCTTTTAACGTTGATATTGTTCACTTTTGGTGGTGGTCATTTTTATACCAATTTGTACCAGTGCGTAACTGGTACTTATTTAATCGATCCCGAAAGGATGAAAGGCAAAGTCGACCTCGGCGGAATTTGAACTCAGAACGTAAAGGCAGACAAAATACCTATTTCTTTATTACCCACAAGGGGCTAAACACAGTGGGGACAAACAAAGACAGACATAGGTATTAAGTCGATTATATCGACCCAGTGCGTAACTGGTACTAGTTAATCGATCCCGAAAGGATGAAAGGCAAAGTCGACCTCGGCGGAATTTGAACTCAGAACGTAGCGGCAGACAAAATACCGCTAAGCATTTCGCCCCTCGTTCTAACGTTTCTGCCAGCTCGCCGCCTTAACCTTAGGCTTTCTTACTCGCTACGTTTTATTGCATCTGAATTTTACATGACCAGAGTAATACAACTGGGTTGAACAGGGTAAGTGAGAGAAGAGAAATGAAATCGAAATTTGCCTTAAAGATTAAACAACAGCAAGAGCCTCGTTCAAACATAAAAGGAATGAGGCCCAAGCATTAGACCTTACGGAGTCTATGACAATGAAGTCTTTGTTTCCTGTTATTCCGTTATACAAATTCCTCTAATGGTGCTTTAATCGATTCAAAATGCTAAGTTTAGCGGTTGCTCTTGAATTGTGTTTCTGCTGTGCAATTATCTGGCATTTGATTAATATTTACTTTGCATTGTCAACACTAACATCGACTCATTCGTATGGAAATGTTAACATTGTCTTTACCTCAGCTGCTGAAAAACGCCTACACGTTCTTTTCATTGTCTGAAATAGTCACAAACATACTACCATGATTTGTTTAAAGTACATTGAAAAGAGCCAATGCCTCTTATTTCAACGCCCTCCGTGGAATTAATGGTTCTAAACCGTACAGCCATTACTTCCTCAGCTTAATCTACAATATTTGAACGATTATCATCTTTATTAAGCTACTACTGCATCTCTCTTTATTCTCTTTTACTTGTTTCAGTCATTTGACTGCGGCCATGCTGGAGCACCGCCTTTATTCGAGCAAATTGACCCCGGGACTTATTCTTTGTAAGCCCAGTATTTATTCTATCGGTTCTCTTTTGCCGAGCCGCTGAGTGACGGGGACATAAGCACACCACCATCAGTTGTCAAGCAATGCTAGGGGGACAAACACAGACACACAAACACACACATACATATACATATATATACATATATACGACAGGCTTCTTTCAGTTTCCGTCTACCAAATCCACTTACAAGGCATTGGTCGGCCCGCGGCTACAGCAGAAAACATTTGCCCAAGATGCCACGCACTGGGACTAAACCCGGAACCATGTGGTTGGTTAGCAAGCTACTTACCACACGGCCACTCCTGCATCCAAAAAGATTTTTTATTATTGTATTTTGCTTAGAGGTGACGACCTGACAGAATCCTTAGTGCGTTGGATAGATTTCTTAGCGGCATTTCTTCTGGTTCTTTAAGTACTGATTTCAAATCCCCCTGAAGTCAGCTTTGCCTTTGATCCTTTCCGGGTTGATTAAATAAAGCACCGGATAAATAAATAAAGCATCGACCTGCCCTCCTCAAAACCGCTGCTTTTATTCCAAAATTAGAAGGATTTAAAGGCGGTGCGCTGGCAAAATCGTTAGTTTCTTCAGGCTTTCTATCTAAGGCTATATTAAGGCTTTGAGGTGGCAGAATCGTTAGCACACCGAGCAAAATGCTTAGTGATATGTCATCCGTCCGCACCTTCTGAGTTCAAATTGCTGAAATCGACTTTGCCTTTCATCCTTTTCGCTGTCCATAGAATAGGTACCAGTTGAGTATTGAGGTCGATGTAATCGCCTTACCTCTCCTCAGTAACATTTTTTCCCCTGCTCTTTATATTCAGGGGTTAAAATCCCACCAAGGTCAAATTCACTTTTCGTCCTTTCGGGGTCGATAAGATAAATACCAGTTAAGCAGTGTGGCTGATGTAATCGAACCACTCTCTTCCCCTAAAATTGCTGGCTTGTACCAAGATTAGAAAGAGTTATTGCCTTTTGATTATCGTCTCTTTATAACAATCAGCAAAACATTGTCATTGCCTCCTCAACAAATATTGATTTCTAGTATAAACACAAGAAAGATTTTGGAATAAGAATAACCTATAATAGTTGATAAGTACTTTATTTTTATTTACCATTCGCTCTCCAGAAGGATGAGTCATAAATGTTTTTGATCATAAGCCAGCCAATCAGATATGACTTGAAGCTAAACAACATCACAACCAGAAAACAATCAGCAAAAGTGTGAACCTCTATAGAGCTAAACTATCCGATAGATATAGCAGTCGATTTATTCTCAAATGACAACACAGCTTACGATAAAAAAAAAGTAGTCTTGAGAATATATCCTTAGATATATTGGCTTCAAATTTTGGCACATGGCTAGTAATTTCGGAGGAGAGGTGAGGCGATTACATCGACCTCAATACTCAACTGGTACCTATTCGATCGACAGCAAAAGGGATGAAAGGCTAAGTCGATTTCAGCAATTTGAACTCAGAAGGTGCGGACGGATGAAATATCACTAAGCATTTTGCCCGGTGTGCGAACGACTCTTATTTCTTTACTGCCCACAAAGGGTTACACACAGAGGGGATAAACAAGGACAGATAAATGGATTAAGTCGATAAAATCGACTCCAGTGCGTAACTGGTACTTATTTAATCGACCCCGAAAGGATGAACGGCAAAGTCGACCTCGGCGGAATTTGAACTCAGAACGTAGCGGCAGACGAAATACCTATTTCTTTACTACCCACAAGGGGCTAAACACAGAGGGGACAAACATGGATAGATAAATGGATTAAGTCGATTATGTCGATTCCGGTGCGTAACTGGTACTTATTTAATCGACCCCGAAAAGATGAAAGGCAAAGTCGACCTCGGCGGAATTTGAACTCAGAACGTAAAGGCAGACAAAATACCTATTTCTTTACTACCCACAAGGGGCTAAACACAGAGGGGGCAAACAATGAGAGACAAACGGATTAAGTCGATTATATCGACCCAGTACGTAACTGGTACTTAATTTATCGACCCCGAAAGGATGAAGGGCAAAGTCAACCTCGGTGGATGTAAACTCAGAACGTAACGGCAGACGAAATACGGCTAACCATTTCGCCCGACGCGCTAACGTTTCTGCCAGCTCGCCGCTTTAATATAACCTTAGATAGATCGCCTGAAGAAAAATGGTATGGTCAGTGCTGCGATACTGCTAATCTTGCTTAAGCATCATGAGAGGAGATGCAAGTGGTAAGTGGGAGCGAATAAAGCAGTCAAACGATGGTGGGAAGCCTAAAGAATCGCAGACAAAAATTCGATGAGATACAAATAGACATTCTGGTTTCCTCAAACATGAAACACAAGGAATTCATATTTATATTTATCTCTTGTGATCGTGTGATACCTCGAAGCCGTTTCTTTGTTCTTTTAGATATATTAAATATATTAAATAGGCACAGGCATGGCTGGGTGGTTAAAAGTTCGATTTGCAACCAAGTAGTATCAGGTTCGTTCCCACTGCACGACACCTTCGGCAAGTGCCTTCTACTATAGCCCCGGGCCGACCAATACCTAGTGAGTGAATTAAATTAATGGAGACTGCGTAAGTCCGAAACACACACACGCATACGTATATGTGCGTCATTGTTTTTGTCTGACTCTTCTACATCGCTGGACAACCGGTGTAGGCTTATTTACATCCTCGCTATTTAGCGGTTCGGCAAAAGAGACCAATAGAAGAAGTACCTATTTCTTTACTACCAGCAAGGAGCTAAACATAGAGAGGACAAACAAGGAGAGACAAACGGATTAAGTCGATTATATCGACCTCAGTGCGTAACTGGTACTTATTTAATCGACCCCCGAGAGGATGAAAGGTAAAGTCGACCTCGGCGGAATTTGAACTCAGAACGTAGCGGCAGACGAAATACTGCTAAGCATTTCGCCCGGCGTGCTAACGTTTCTGCCAGCTCGCCGCCTTAAACCAGCTCGAAGAAGTACTAGAAGAAGTACCACGCTCAAAACATAATTACTAGGGTCAATTTGTTCGATTAAACCCTTGAAGGCAGTCTAATGAGTGAAACAAGTAAAATATAAAAGATATTGGCGGTTGTATACTCTTTCTTTTAATAGATTTTTAGTTATTGAGCTACGATCATGCTTCAGCAATGCATACAACGGTTTCTGCTTATAAGGCGGCGAGCTGGCAGAAACGTTAGCTCGCCGGGTGAAGTGCGTAGCCGTATTTCATCTGCCGTTACGTTCTGAGTTCAAATTCCGCCGAGGTCGACTTTGCCTTTCATCCTTTCGGGGTCGATAAATTAAGTACCAGTTACGCACTGGGGTCGATATAATCGACTTAATCCGTTTGTCTGTCCTTGTTTTCCCTTCTGTGTTTGGCCTCTTGTGGGTAGTAAAGAAATAGGTTTCTGTTTAGTTCTACTAAGCTCAGTACTTCCTGTACACTGTTCATTAGTAGTCAATCTCTATTGAATTATTCAGTAAATTTAACAGAAATGTAAGCAAATCGACGCCATTCACTGTGCTATGTATCGTTTATTTCTGCAGAGATTCCATCACATGTTCAGAGACTCTACTAAACGTAGATTACTAAATCTAAGGTTGCAATAAAAGGTACCGTGCGGAGAGGTTAAATTCAGAACCACACGAGTAGGAAGCAAGCTTTTAGTCACTTCGTTATGTCAACAAACCCGTTTGTCTTAATTTCTAACGTTTTATTTTGTTGTATAACTTATAATCTTTATATATAAAAGTGAGGTTGTGTGCTGTCTGTCTCCTACGATTTAGATTCCTAACTACTCCCACATTTTGCGGTGCAGTTTAACCAAAACCGGGTATCTTATAGTCGTGATTCATATCGAGCCCTTCTGGGTATTAGCGCGCGTCTACGATGAGTCTACGATTTAAAAAACAATTTACCATCATTTTTTCCCATTTTTAATGCATTTTTTTACTATTATATACGGGAAGTAACTCTCTAAAAATGTATTATTAAATCTCAGAACGTAAAAAGCTACAGTAACATCCCCTTTGTGGTTAGCCATATTGAGATGGCTATTATACTTTACATCTCTAAAAATGCTTATATAGTTATTTCCCTTACAAACCCGAGCAACGCCGGGCGATACTGCTAGTTCTAAATAAATAAATTCAATCTGAATTAGAAACAGCGCTAGCGCTGTAACTGTTATCGAACACATGTGCTCAATGCATAATTTGCTTGTTCATCGGTAGGCTGCGAAGTAGCGCGTTGGAGATGACTCCCTCAAACCGTCGGGTGTTAAAACACCTAGAAGCCATAGACAAGCGAGACAATTCACCCCAAATCCCATTCAGCAGTGATGGACATAGATGTTTCGCCATTTTTGTGGCATATCAGCATCACATATCTGAACCGTATCGAAGGTGAACTGAGTCGCCACTCCCTCACTATATACAAATTACATAACAAACCATTTGCTAGTATACCAGGCGCAGGAGTGGCTGTGTGGTAAGTAGCTTGCTAACCAACCACATGGCTCCGGGTTCAGTCCCACTGCGTGGCATCTTGGGCAAGTGTTTTCTGCTATAGCCCCGGGCCGACCAGTGCCTTGTGAGTGGATTTGGTAGACGGAAACTGAAAGAAGCCTGTCGTATATATGTATATATATGTATATATATGTGTGTGTCTATGTTTGTCTGTATATGGTGGTGTGTTTACGTCCCCGTCACTTAGCGGTTCGGCAAAAGAGACCGATAGAATAAGTACTGGGCTTACAAAGAATAAGTCCCGGGATCGATTTGCTCGACTAAAAAAGGCGGTGCCCCAGCATGGCCGCAGTCAAATGACTGAAACAAGTAAAAAGAGTAAAAAGAGTAAAGAATACCCCCGACGATTTGAACGTTAAAATGAATTCAAATATGAATTCGAAGCCACACTAGTGTCGTAACCATTATTGAACACATAAATAAATATAAATCATATCTTATAATTCTAAAATACAAACATTTGAAGAGAATTTGATTGTTGAACAGAAATTAAACTGGTTCTTTAGAGGAAATCCATAAATTCAACATTGTAGATTGCAAATAAATTACGAAAAGTTTTTGGTATTTTTAAATAAATGTTTAATCGATCAGATTTCTAGTAAAAGTCAGAACGGAGAAATAAAAATTAAAAAATACAAAAACAGGTAAATTTTTTGTTGGAAATAATTTCTACAAAAACAGATTTAAAAAAAATCTTTTATCTTTTACTTGCCTCACACATTGGCTGTGGCCATGTTGGGGCGCAACCTTGAAGGATATACTGGAAAAAAATGAGCCCAGACTTGTGCCATAGCTCTCCTTTGGCAAACTGTTAAGTTCCGGGGACATAAACAAACCAACACCGACTCTCATTGATGCCGTGGGGTAGACCAAATACAAACTCAAAGACCTCATCCCCTCTCTGCCTGTTTGTTTGTTTGATTGTCTGTCTGTCTATCTCTCTCTATATATATTGGGTCATCCCATAAATATATATATATATTGGGTCATCCCATAAATAATGCGGTTTTTTCATGCAGTGAATTTTAGGGCTTATAAATCTAATATTTTCCTATCCTTCCTATAAGCCCTAAAATTCACTCCATAATTGCCCACGGGCATATGGTGTAGTGGTTAAGAGCGCGGGCAACTAACCCCAAGATTCCGAGTTCGATTCCAAGCAGTGACGTGAATAATAATAATAATAAGAAGAAGAAGAATAACATCGAAAAATACCTTAGACACCTGATGAAGGCTGGAGGGTATATCAGCCGAAACGTTGTGTTAACAACAAACAAGATGAGGACAAATATCCGTCAAATGTAAATAATGTAAAACAAAGATCTTTTTTAATCTAAAATATATTCTGCCAGCTCACCTCCTTGTGATCTTAGAATATTGACGCGTTCCTTTCTTAACCAGCACATCATTTTCATCATTCCATTATTTATGTTACGGATTTCGTGTCGCTCTCCACACACGTGAATCACGAACCATCCAGTGGGGAAGCTATTCTGTGTGCGTTTCGCTTGCGATTTGTGCTGAATTCATTTTATTTGTGTTCTTTTACTGTTTTGCTTTCCACTACGCTCTCTCATCTCTTCCCATTGCCAGTTTACTTCCCACCGTTATAAGAGGATATTGTGTTACTACGAATTGAAAACCTTCATCATTAACATCTGTAAGTAGGGATAAGGTAATTTTGAGGAGCCATTCCTGGAAACGCAGCTGTGGTGAGTTCTAAAATGCAATCACTGGAACCTGCTCTTTTTAACGCTGTCTCTCCCGTCCTCTCCGTTTCCATTTTTCGATTTCTTTAATTAAAATACTTTCTCGTGAGTTTAATGTTTACCATCGACGAGCTGATGGTGAAGCTCAATAGGCGATAGATCAACACTACCTATTTCTTTACTACCCACAAGGGGCTAAACACAGAGAGGACAAACAAAGACAGACAAATGGATTAAGTCGATTATGTCGACCCCAGTGCGTAACTGGTACTTAATTTATCGACCCCGAAAGGATGAAAGGCAAAGTCGACCTCGGCGGAATTTGAACTCAGAACGTAACGGCAGACGAACTACGGCTACGCATTTCACCCGGCGTGCTAACGTTTCTGCCAGTTCGCCGCCTTGATCAAGACTATAGATCAAGACTACCACCTCCACAATGCTGTGGTAGGACACATTTGATCACAGTATCATGAAGCAGAACTGAACCCAAAGCTACGCAGTTCCAGTTATTCCACTTTAAATGTAACTGTTCATAGCAATGTTTGTGATTAGTTATAAAATTAGATGAGTGAACCATTTCTTGTTCACAAGCAGTTCGCGCTGCAACTGACAAGACACAAACTATTGGCCCCAGGCACTTCGCTGTTTGCTATGTTATCTTAGAGTTTTAGTCATACTCAAGAAATTTCTTAGAATCTTAGAATATCTGTATGCAGTACGAATATATGTATACGAGCACTGCAGTGGATAAGAACGGATGCAGGCATCACTATGTTGTTAAAGATTGGCGCAGGAATGATTTAGTGGTTAGAAGAAATGCTTTTCTTTTCATCTCTGCCGTTTCGAGTTCGATCTCACTGAGTGATACCTATTGCGAATGCCATCTACCAAAACCTAGTAAGTCAAATTTAATATACAGCAAAAGTTGTGCAAGATTGTTTCTCTTCTTGCCTCTACCAGGTTTAGTCAGTTTCCCTGGTTGGCGCCAACACCTGAACATTAATTACCTTTTGTGGATACACTCTGTTGCAAGCAATAAATCAAGTTATCCTGTATGAAAATAACTTGTCTCATTTCTCCCACTGTTTTCAAAAGACTGCCATGTGTGTGTGTGCATGTGTGTGTGGTTGTGGTCGAGGGATGAGACCTGACCATCCCGCTTTAAATTATTTGTAAAACTAAAAAAAAACTCTTTTGCGGAAAGAGGAATATACGTTCTCAACTGAATAGGATTAATTAAAAAATGAATTGGTATGTATAACTAGTAACATCACTCGAACTTGTTGCGTTTATACTCTGAAGACAAGACAGGTGGTTTAGTGGTTAGGGCATTTGGCTCACGATCATAAGGTTGCGAGGTAGAGTCTCGGCGGCGCGTTGTGTCCTTGAGCAAGACACTTTATTTCACATCGCTGCAGTCCACTCAACAAGCAAAAATGAATAGTATACAATATTTTAAAGGACCAGCCTTGTCACATATTATGTCACGCTGAATCTCCCTGAAAACCACGTTAAGGGGAGTGCTCAGCCACTTGCGCCGTAATTTCAGGAGCAATTTGTTCTCTTGATCGGATCACCAAAATCCCTACTCGTCGTAACCGACGGAGTGCTAGTGTACAGAGTATTAGAAAACATCATATAGCTTATGGCCTTCTTAAAATGTTGTGCCTTTTGCACAAAGTCAGTTATCAACTCGGGAAACTGTGACATAGAGCATGAAGCATAAATACATTATATTTTCGCACAGTAAAAAAAAACAAGATAAATACAAGACGTGGAGGCATATAGCCTTGTGGTTAGAGCAGCGGACTCATGGTCGAGGGATCGCGGGGTCAAATCTCGGACCGGGCGATGTGTGGGTGTTTACAAGCAAAGCACCTAAGCACCACGCGGCTCTGGCAAAAGGTAAGGGCGAACTTCTGCTGACGTTTTCGCATCAACTTTCTCTCACTCTTTCCTCCTGCATCTAGCAGCTCACTTACGATGGACCACCGTCCCGTCCAGGTGAGGAACCTATACGCCAATGGAACCGGAAAACCGGCCCTTCTGAGCCAGGCATGGCTCGAGAAGGAACAAACAACAACAAATACAGGGCAGAATGAATATTTCACAATAGATTTTGCTAATTTTAATCAGATAAATAATTACCTTATGAATAATTTTTGTGTGCATGTGTATGTAGTTATGTACCCAATACCTACAATATATTTTTTTTAGATCATTTCTATTGAATTCGTAGCCCTACAGAAATAGTTTTCGTTATACTAGCTATGCAGGCGCAGGCTTGGTTGTGTAGTAAGAAGCTTGCTTCCCAAACACGTGGTTCAGTTTCAGTACTAAAGCATCGCACCCACCAAAGCCTTGGCAGTTGATACAGTGGACGGAAACTGAAAGAAGCTTGTCCTATATGTATGTGTATATATCTATATCTATGTGTCTTGGTGTCTGTGTTTTGCATCACCACCATTTGACAACGATTGCCGGTGTGTTTACGTCCTCGTAACCTAGCAGTTCGGCAAAAGATACAGATAGAATAAATACCAGGCTTAAAACAATATATATACTGGTGTTGATACTTTCGACTAAAAATTCTTGAAGAAATTCTTAGCAGCAGACTAATGGGTGAAACACGTAAAAGATAAAAGATCCACACTGACTTAGCAATGAAAATTCATTTATTAATAGATAAAGGAAAAAGTTTGGCAGCTGTTAGTGGGAATCTGGCTAAATAGAACTCTTCATCTCAAACACACCATCATGAGAAACACAGTCCAGTTTGTTACAACTTTACACACAAAACGTATCCAAGATTTGTTCTAGCCTGAGCCCTTACAGTTAGTCTGCTCGGGTCTCTCCTGTCGTCAAGGGGCTGCAACTTGCATGTCGTAGCTTCCGACACCACCACTGACTAAAATATTTCTTTAAAAAATGAAATTATTTGTTGTCCTCCATAACCAAAATTGTGTGACTGAAAAAATCTATATCAATTTAGAAAATATTTTCTTGCCTGGTTATAGCACAAACACCTATTCTATAGATTATGAATAAGAGTAAGATTATTTTCAGCTATTTTCATTTCTGTAGGCAAATTTTTTTCTTTGGGAACCAAACTATGACAACAATCTCACGCTACCAAACAGCCAACGGCACATAAACAAGGAAATGCTATTTCAATGTCTTTTATTGACGTCTAATTTTCTAAATTCATTTGTACTGCTGACTTGGTGTGATTTAGTAAGGTCAGTATTAGCACTAATGAATATCATGTTCCATATTCTATATACCAATTTTTATGCTAATAAATTAATGCGTATTAGCTGGAATTAATTCTGGAACATGCAATGGAAGTCAATCTATTCATTTTGAACATTAACAATGAATGTATTTCTGTTTGCGTGTACGCGTTTGGGATGTGTGTATGTGCACACGTATTATGTACATATGCAACACACGCGGTCATGCACACATATAAAGCTACATAACAATCAATATGTATCTGTGTGTGCTTTTGCATATATATGTATATTTACAAACACATTTTCTCACGCATTGCATTTTAACATTTTGATTGTGCACTTACACAATAAAGACAAAAACAAAGTTCTATAGATTTGTGGGTTCTAGATGTGTGTATATATATATATATATATATATATATATATATATAGATTAGATAGATAGATAGATAGATAGATAGATAGATAGATAGATAGATATCGATAGATAGATATATAGATAGATAGATAGATAGATAGATGGATGGATAGATAGATAGATAGATAGATAGATAGATAGATAGATAGATAGATAGATAGATAGATAGATATCGATAGATAGATAGATAGATAGATAGATAGATAGATAGATATCGATAGATAGATAGATAGATAGATAGATAGATAGATAGATAGATAGATAGATAGATAGATAGATAAATAGATAGATAGATAGATATTAAGACAGTGAGTTGGCAGGATCCTTAGCACGCCGGGTTAAATGCTTAGCGGTATTTCGTCTGTCTTTACGTTCTGAGTTCAAATTCCGCCGAGGTCGACTTTGCCTGTCATCCTTTCGGGGTCGATTAAATAAGTACCAGTTACGCACTGGGGTCGATATAATCGACTTAATCCGTTTGTCTGTCCTTGTTTGTCCTCTATGTGTTTAGCCCCTTGTGGGTAGTAAAGAAATAGGATCGTTAGCACGCTGGGCAAAATACCTGGCAACATTTTTCTATCTTATGTTCTGAACTCAAATTCCGCCGCGGTCGATGTTGCCTTCAATCCTTTCGGGGCTGATAAGATAACTACCAGGTGAGTACTGGGATCGCTGTAATCAACTTTCTCCGCCTCTGAATTTGCTGGCTTTGCATCAAAATTTATTTGTATGTTTGTGTGTGTGTGTGTGTGTGCGTTCGTGTGTATGACTAAATTTAATGCGGTTAAATTCGTTGAAAATGAGAAGTGCTCCGCTGCGATCCCGCTTTTCACCTGATCGCTCATTGCTCAGTATTATATTTATAATGTTGCCATCACACCATGGTATTATAATATCAGCTTTATTAAACTAATCTATATTGCTAGCTGCAACATATGCCGAATAATCTTTATTGGCCCTCTATTTTCTCTCCCACTAGTTAACATCCAGAACTTTGCTTGTGTCCAACACGTGGAACATGAAAGAACTTAGCTTCACTGGTACCATTATGTCGCACTTGCAGAATGTCATTTAATTGCCCAAACGCTAAGCCCTAGATCACGGATTAATCCATGTTATAGTATGATTGCGTTTATGAGGAAATGAATGTTGGAATATGTACCATATTGTTCACAAAGATCTAAAACCAAGACCTGTTGCTACTTGTTTGGAATTTCCGTCCTCTAGTAAAACTATCCAATCGGATATGTAAATTTTTCCTGGATACAGCACTCAACTGAACACAGAAAGGCTTTCTTTGTCTTCATGGAAACCGGTCAAAGTAGAAGCAGAGGCACCTAGAGGACCGTCAAGTCTACATCCGCGTGCAGAGTTTTAAATTTTAAAGGACCGGAAAACCAACACTATCTATGTAGTGCATGTTTCAGGCCTACATTATGGTTGTCCACTTTTGACCAAGGCAGACCAACTCTGACCATTGCGCACTCAAAGGAATTTATACTTTATTTATTTCTTTAGTACCCACAAGGGGCTAGACACAGAGGGGACAAACAAGGACAGACAAACGGATTAAGTCGATTACATCGACCCCAGTGCGTAACTGGTACTTAATTTATCGACCCCGAAAGGATGAAAAGCAAAGTCGACCTCGGCAGAATTTGAACTCAGAACGTAACGGCAGACGAAATACGGCTACGCATTTCGCCCGGCGTGCTAACGATTCTGCCAGCTCGCCGCCTTTTTATACTTTATTCGTGTGGCTTCGCTGGTGTC
>NC_043017.1:33181915-33201915 GCF_006345805.1 Octopus sinensis | reverse complement strand
TGGTCAAGTGTCTTCTACTATAGCCTTGGGCCATCCAAAACCTCGTCAGAGGATTTAGTTGACGGTTACTGAAAGAATTGAAATTATGCAGATGACACTAGAGTTTCCATTACTGCAATGGGAAATGAGTGCATACATTGTAAAGCAAGGAAATGGACTGGAGAGACACCTGCATTGTGCTGCAGTGGTAAAAAGGTTAAACTCTCTGCAAGCCCCTAACCTCCAGAAGCATTGAGGAAAATGTTATCAAGTGACCAAGATTCTAAGCACTTCCAAAACAAAATTAGACAATACAACGCTGCACTAGAGATGACAGCATTTGGACCCACAAGATATTTAACTGAGCCAGGATTCACGCAAACTTTCAAGATTCAAGGTCAGATTTATCATCGGATTGGCTCTCTACTACCTCTGTCAAAGGAATCACCAAAATCGGCCTTTCATTGTTTATAATCTGAACCTGCTTTTTGGTTACGAGCTAAGCTACACAAGACGCGTTTTTGAATTACGTGTATTTACTTGATATACATATTGGAGTTGAAAACTTTCTTTCAACGTTTCACTTAACGTCCATGTCCCCTGCTGGCATGGGTTGGATGGTTATTAATGTAGAAAGTTGGTATCTAGTTACTAGCAGTTGAGACTTGTGTAATATAGACGGAGTTTTTAAATTCCACTTTTCTCTTTAATCCGGGCAACGCCGGGTATATCTGCTAATATATATATATGTATATATATATATGTTATATATATATATATATATAATATATATATATATGTATATATATGTATATATATATATATATATAATATATATATATATATATATATATATATACATAAGAGAGAGAGAGAAGCAGATAGAAAGTTAGATCGATAAATATGCATATATCTGTATGTAAGTTTTTATACATGATGACAAACTTGAATCTACGGTTAGTTACAAAGTAATCTATACAAGAAGAGTATAATATGGAATAAAACTGAACCATTTCAACAGTCATATTTTAGTGCAATTTTTTTCATTCACAATTAATCATAAATAAATGTTAACTAAATTTGCCAGTGAATAGACTGTGTACAAAATAATTTATGTCTGGATTGGAGTAGTACAATAACCCGTTATTAAAAGAAGAAATTTAGTTACTCTTTACTCTTTTACTCTTTTACTTGTTTCAGTCATTTGACTGCGGCCATGCTGGAGCACCGCCTTTAATCGAGCAACTCGACCCCGGGACTTATTCTTTTGTAAGCCCAGTGCTTATTCTATCGGTCTCTTTTTGCCGAACCGCTAAGTGACGGGGACATAAACACACCAGCATCGGTTGTCAAGCAATGCTAGGGGGACAAACACAACACACACGCATATATATATATATATATATATATATATATATATATATATATATATATATATACATATATACGACGGGCTTCTTTCAGTTTCCGTCTTTCAGTTTCCAAATCCACTCACAAGGCTTTGGTCGGCCCGAGGCTATAGTAGAAGACACTTACCCAAGGTGCCACGCAGTGGGACTGAACCCGGAACCATGCGGTTGGTAGACAAGCTACTTACCACACAGTCACTCATGCAATAATCTCTGATTTTGTATTGCGTTGCACAAATGGATAAAACATTTGAAATGTGACAATGGATGGAGATGTAAATAACTGAACTAAGATTGTGGAACAGATTTGACATACACATAGCATGGATGTATTTAATAATCATTTCTAGGCTGACTGTAGTTGAGTCGGTGTGCAGTAGTTGAGTCGGTGTGTAGGCGCAGGAGTGGCTGTGTGGTAAGTAGCTTGTTTACCAACCACATGGTTCTGGATTCAGTCCCATTGTGTGGCACCTTGGGCAAGTGTCTTCTACTCTAGCCTCGGGCCGACCAAAGCCTTGTGAGTGGATTTGGTAGACGGAAACTGAAAGAAGCCCGTCGTATATATGTACATATATATATGCGTGTGTGTGTTTGTCCCCCTAGCGTTGCTTGACAACCGATGCTGGTGTGTTTATGTCCCCGTCACTTAGCGGTTCGGCAAAAAGAGACCGATAGAACAAGTACTAGGCTTACAAAAGAATAAGTCCCGGGGTCGAGTTGCTCGATTAAAGGCGGTGCTCCAGCATGGCCGCAGTCAAATGACTGAAACAAGTAAAAGAGTAAAAGAGTATTCTCTAAGTAAAATGCTATAGACATGCGATGGTTGAAAAAAAAAACAACCGCGTGTTTAAAATAAACATCAACTCCAGTACTAGACACATTTAAAGAAGATTGTTTTAATATTGCATCATATGTCTACTGAAGCTTCTAACCTTCAATTATGGGGGGGGGGATTATCACAGTAAACAAGAAAATTGCTTCTTAGCCATTGGATTCCAGGTTCAGTCCCACTGTGCGACGTCTTGGACTAATTAAGGTCTTCTAGTATCGCTTCCGGTCAATCAAAGCCTTGTGAGTAGATTTGGTAGATGGAAACTGAAAGAAACCTATCGTGTGTGTGTGTGTGTGTGTGTGTGTGTTTGCGTGTCTGTATTTGTCCTCAACACTGCTTGACAACCGGTGTTGGTGTTTACTCTCCCGTAACTAAGCGGTGCAGCAAAAGAAACTGATAGAATAAGTACCAGGCTTAAAAGAAAAAATAAAGTATTGGGTTCAATTCATTAGACTAAAAATTCTTCAAGGCGGTGCCCCAGCATGGCCGCAGTCTAAGGAATATAACAAGTAAAAGATAACAGAGAACTAAATTTAAATATCATATCTAAAACAGGATAGTCATGTTGGGAACGTATTTAACCATTGGTAAAAACGAGGTTAAACAACTACAACACAAAAATACTGTCAAGACATGCTCTGCCACTTTTCCACAATCTAGAGATGGCAGACATCTTGACACTGTAATATTTCCCTTTCAAAAACATATGTAATATACCTCATGCTTTCTTTGACTTGTAGGCTAATGACGGTTTAGACATTTGAAAGACAACAACCTCTAACGCTGTTTGTAAATTATGTGGCAAGATATAATAAATCCCACGAGTTTAACCTTTTGGTAAATTAAGGCTTAAACTTCAACGGACATATTTAAATTATGGCTGTTCTCAAGTGTTATTACTTAAGGGATGAGCCAATACATATTGTTCAAATTTGATGAGATTTTCAAACGAGGAGTAGAATAGTGATTAAATAATAATCATATGATTAGATCAGTTCATAGAGCCAGATCAGGTTCAATAAGCAAGGATAATTTATATTTAATGTTGCCAATAGCTGATACACCACATCTCATTATTTAACACTTGTTGACAGAAGTAGAATATGTTTCATTGTCGTGGATGATAAGGTCTAAAATATAGATGTACAGCCTTAATTTGCCAAAAGGTTAAACTCGTGGGATTTATTATATCTTGTCACATAATTTACAAACAGCGTTAGTGTTGTTGTCTTTCAAATGTCTAAACCTTCATTAGCCCGGATGGAAGCACTCAGCCGGTTCCGACGACGAGGGTTCCGGTTGATCCGATCAACGGAACAGCCTGCTCGTGGAATTAACGTTCAAGTGGCTGAGCACTCCACAGACACGTGTACCCTTAACGTAGTTCTCGGGGATATTCAGCGTGACACAGAGAGTGACAAGGCCGGCCCTTTGAAATACAGGTACAACAGAAACAGGAAGTAAGAGAGAGAGAGAGAGTTGTGGTGAAAGAGTACAGCAGGGATCACCACCATCCCCTGCCGGAGCCTCGTGGAGCTTTAGGTGTTTTCGCTCAATAAACACTCACAACGCCCGGTCTGGGAATCGAAACCGCGATCCTACGACCGCGAGTCCGCTGCCCTAACCACTGGGCCATTGCGCCTCCACCTTCATTAGTCTACAAGTCAAAGAAATCATGATACGTTTAAGGAATTATTTTAATTGGAAAAGAACTAAAGTAAATATTTTGAGAGTGTTACATTTGGTTCTTGAATATAGGCATTAAATATATACCCCCTAAGACCAAAGTGCAATGTAAAAAGCAGTGCTGTTGGTACCGGTGTTACGACAAGAGCACTGGTGATGGTGCTACGTAAAAATACCACCCACTGCACTCTGTAAAGTGGTTGGCGCATCCAACTGTAAGTATTAAGCCAAAACAGACTACGGAATCTGGTGCGATACCTGGTCTCACCAGCTCTTGCCAAGCCGTCCCAACCATGCCAGCATAGGAAACTGGTGTTAAATGATGGTGATGATCTATTATTCATTAATTCTGCTGTCAAGTGTATAATGTCGAAGTGACGAATTAGGCACTGCACTTTGAACAATTTACTTATATACAGAAGTCCATAAAAATTTACTAAATCTGTCATTAAGTTTATGAATTAACTCCATGATAACGGTGTTTTATCAGGCAACTGGGTTGTACCGACGGTAATCATCTCGGCTGAGATCAGCAGTTAGCGCACGACAACGGTTCGGCGTATATTTACATCAACCACTTTAAAGCATGCACTATTTATTTGTGTAAACTATCATCACTGAACAGAACGCTCCAGCGGTACTAGTGCGGCAATAAGATCACTCGACAGCGTCAGAGAGACAGAGAGCGAATATTGACTTAACAAAACATCAAACATAAAAAAGTAGCTGTGTTATGGTAAATCTAAAAACAGGCTGTAATACATATGATAATCTGTGCGTATATATCTTTATATAATTTTGACGCGTTCTTCTTTTTTTCAGTTGGAGGAACTGAAATGAGGAAATGTCCAAGTCCCTAGATGGTTCGGTATGGGGAAAGCCCGGTGTGTGGATGGCCCCTGAGCTGCATGGTGGAAAATCCGCAACTTCTACTGTTTTTTGGTGTAGATGGACGTGACGACAAACGCGACGAGGACCGTAAATTCAACGAAGCTCGTGTACAAGGACGCGATGAGCTTGGTGTCGAAAGGGCTGAGAGTTTCAAACGCTGACACTTATCAAATTCAAGAAACTCTCATCCCTTGAGTCACACTGTTGCTTCTGCTGAATATTAATAAAAATACATATATGCACATATTTCGAATTCTATTTCTCCCGTTTGTATCACGTCCATACCGCTGTATATATATATATATATATATTGGTAAAAACGGTAAGATAATAAAAGAAAGAAAGAGACCTCGATATTATGTAAATAGAGGAATTTATTTGTGACAATTATTCGGTAGCCAAGATAAAACGCTAGCGTTTTTCCGATGGCCGGATAACTGAAGAGATGGTGGTGTGGATTTCCACCTCGGCATCCGAAACTCAGAGTTTTATCTTGGCTACCGAATAATTGTCACATATTACATTTACAGATATATAAATATATATATATATATACATGTATATATATATATATATATATATATATATACATGTATATATATATATATATATACATGTGTATATATATATATATATATATATATATATATATATATATTATATATATATATATATATAGAGAGAGAGAGAGAGAGAGAGAGAGAGAGATGTCCTCGCATAGCAAGTGATTTGATCTGAGATCGTGTGCTGAAACGAAAACAATTGCAGCGTGGAAGGTGTTTGTAAGCCATTTAAGAAACACACAAAAGCCGTTCGATTCACTTCAACATTTAAGTTTAATTTGTCAAAATATTTTCGTCGCTAAAATCCGCGACCTGTTCACTGACAAAAATCCGTGCTGCCAGTGCACAGGTCGCGGATTTTAGCGACGAAAATATTTGGACAAATTAAACTTAAATGTTGAAGTGAATCGAACGGCTTTTGTGTGTTTCTTAAATGGCTTACAAACACCTTCCACACTGCAATTATATATATATATTTATATACATATATATACATATATATACATATATATGTATGTATATGTATATATATATATAATATATATTATATATATATATATATATATATATATATATATATATAATATATATATATATATATATATATCTTTAGATACAAAATTAAGAGGAGTGACCACCAAAGAAGTTAAAAGAACCAAAGGGGATTTAAAAATCGAGGCAGATATCAATAAACACTCAGTTTTAAATGAATTTGGTTAATGACATGAAACAATCAGACTTCAATAAATGCAAGTAGAATAACACATCGAAGGTAATTCCTCGTGTATGACAACTAGATCCAAACATCACTTAGACGAATTTTGAGAAATTCGGAGTATTCGACAACAAAAATACATATAGAGACAATCACATTTTTAATTGTAGAATTCATTATACAGAGCTGTTGATAATTTCTGTTGTATGAACATATTTAGATACAGATAATACCATGGAAATTAATATTTCTGAAAATACATTTTAACACAATGTTTTCTGGATGATCCAAAATTAGTTGAATTGGAAGCAAACCTAGAAAATATTTCCAATACACGAATGCATACGAAAGAATATTAAGAAGCAATATAACCTAAGAAAAGCTATTTCTGTGTTCAGCTGTTGGTGAAGTCAGTGGATAAGGAAAAAATAAAACGCAAAGATATGAATTTTATTTTATGACAATTACAAACATAAAGATTCTATGTCATGACAAATAGTTAACTGTGTATTAAATATAGTAAACGTTTTCGTAAAAACTATGCTTATTATGTAATATAAGTAAAGCAACTTTAATAAAGAAGAGAAATATTTAAATGCCTTGCACATTTTATTCTAAACTTACCTTTAAAATTTAATAACATTCATTTAAATTTTTCCCTAAATTACTCAATTACACTCTCATGAAGCCAATTCTTAACTTCCTCACTAAATCACTCGTCATCAAAACCACTGGCTCATCCATTGACTCACCAAGTGATTCTCTCACTAACTCAATCTCACTCAGTCACGTACTTACTAACTCCCACACTCACTCAGTAACTCAGTAACTCTCTCACAAACACACCCACTAACTCTATCTCTCTCTCTCTAATTCACCAACTCACTCACTAAATCATTCACTAATACTTTTACAAACTCTCACTAATTCTTTCAAAAAATATCTCACTATAGGCGTAGGAGTGGCTGTGTGGTAAGTAGCTTGCTTAAGAACCACATGGTTCCGGGTTCAGTCCCACTGCGTGGTACCTTGTGCAAGTGTCTTCTACTATAGCCTCAGGCCGACCAAAGCTTTGTGGGTGGATTTGGTAGAGGGAAACTGAAAGAAGCCCGTCGTGTATATGTATATATATATATATGTATGTGTATGTGTACATGTTTGTGTGTCTGTGTTTGTCTCCCCCAGCATCGCTTGGCAACCGATGCTGGTGTGTTTACGTCCCCGTAACTTAGCGGTTCGGCAAAAGAGACGACAAAATAAGTACTAGGCTTACAAAGAATAAGTCCTGGGGTCGATTTGCTCGACTAAAAAGGTGGTGCTCCAGCATGGCCACAGTCAAATGACTGAAACAAGTAAAAGAGTAAAAGAGAATCTCACTCAAAAATCTCCCGCAAAATCACTCACAAACTTTCTCACTATCATACTCACCATTTCCCTCACTAAACCTCTCACCTACTCATTCACTAAATCTTTAACTAACTCTCTCACCAACTCTCTCACTAAATCACTCATGAAACCTAATGTTAACACACTAATTCTCTTACTGGTTTTATCAATACTCTCTCAATAACTCACGTTAAATTTCTCACTAACTCTCTTACTAACTAACTCACTAAATCATTCACTAACTCACTCACTAAACCTCTCTAACTCATTCACTAATTCTATCACTAACTCTATCAGTAACTCTCTCAATAACTGACTCACTCACTAATTCTCTCACTAAATTACACACTAACTCACTTCCAAAATCCCCAATACATAATCTCTTACCAACTCACGCACTAGCTCCCTCAATAATTCACTAAATCTCTGACTAACTCGTTCAGTAACTTTTAATTAACTCACACTTAATCACCCAAAACATCTCGCACTGAATCACTCACAAGATCTATCACTAGTGCCCTCACTAATTCCTTCATTAACTCTTTCACTGACTCACTCATTAAATCTCTAAGTACTTCAAATACCAATTCTCTCAGACTGCTTACTAAGTTACTCATTACGTCTCTCACAAACTCACTGAATCGCAAACTCTCTCACTCACTCAATAACCTCACTAACTCGCACTATTTCTTTGCTACCCACAAGGGGCTAAACACTGAGGGGACAAACAAGGACAAACAAACGGATTAAGTCGATTATATCGACACCAGTGCGTAACTGGTACTTAATTTATCGACCCCGAATGGATGAAAGACAAAGTCGACCTCGGCGGAATTTGAACTCAGAACATAAAGACAGATGAAATACTATTTCTTTACTACCCACAAGGGGCTAAACACAGAGAGGACAAACAAGGACAGACACACTGACGAATTAAGTCGATTATATCGACCCCACTGCGTAACTGGTACTTAATTTATCGACCCCAAAAGGATGAAAGGCTCAGTCGACCTGAGCGGAATTAGAACTCAGAACACAAAGACAGACGAAATACTGCTAAGCATTTCGCCCGGTGTGCTAACGATTCTGCCAGCTCGCCTTACCTAACTAACTAAATGCCTGCCTGAGTAAATTTCTGCGAGTACAGTGACGTAAACGATACAGTAAATATACATGTGTGGTCTTTTAGGTTTGCCTCACGATTTATTCAACCTATTGGCATAATTGACTTCTGCCTGATTGTTTAGAGACCATAATTACTTGTTAGGACGCCGGGAAAAATGCTTAGAGGCATTTCCTCTGTCTTTACGTTTTGAGTTCAATTCTACCGAGGTCGACTTTGCTTTCCATCCTTTCGAGGTGGATAAAACAAGTACCAGTGGAGCACTGGGTGCGATGTAATCGTCTTAACCCTTTCTCAAAACTGCTGGCTTCTGCCAAAAGTTAAAACCATTATTATCAGGAGTGGCTGTGTGGTAAGTAGCTTGCTGACCAACCACATAGTTCCGGGTTCAGTCCCACTGCGTGGAACTTTGGGCAAGTGTCTTCTACTATAGCCTCGGGCTGACCAAAGTCTTGTGAGTGGATTTGGTAGACGGAAACTGAAAGAAGCCCGTCGTATATATGTATATATATATGCGTGTGTGTGTTTGTGTGTCTGTGTTTGTCCCCCTAGCATTGCTTGACAACCGATGCTGGTGTGTTTATGTCCCCGTTACTTAGTGGTTCGGCAAAAAGAGACCGATAGAATAAGTACTGGGCTTACAAAAAGAATAAGTCCCGGGGTCGATATGCTCGACTAAAAAGGTGGTGCTCCAGCATGGCCACAGTCAAATGACTGAAACAAGTAAAGGAGAGTAAAGGAGTATGTTCATATGACTTGTCGAGATTAAAAACAAAATGGAGAATATAAAACCACGTGAATTTCGTTTAGATTTCCTGTAGTATACTTTTATGATTCTATGTGCAGGTGTGTCTTTCGTTATTCGATTGAGTGTTCAGTTCTTACGTTGTTATGTATTCGTGTTTCTGTGCATCGTGTCTCTACATGTGTGAATGGGACGGTGTGGGTATGGGGGTGTGCGTGGAGGGGAGGCAACGTTATTAAGTTACTTGTTGAAATTTCCAAAAACAACGTGGAATGTTAATAAAATAAATTAAATAAAGCTTCAAATAAAGACCTGTGTTTAAAATTTCTCACGAGATATATTTTATGTGTTGTTGATAATTGTATTAAGCCTATTTTATATGTTTGTTATATGCATACATATATATATATATATAATATATATATATACACACATATATATATATATATATATAATATATATATATATACATGTGTGTGCGTGTGTGTTTGTGTGTGTACGTATCTTTGCAAGTAGCATTTTGTGTATGAAGGTATGTATGAAGGCGTGCGCGTGTGTGCACGTATGTATCTGTGGGTGTTAATACATTTAATAATTTAGAATCTGGGATTTTGGATTTTTCAAAAGTATAAGAGAAAATTGAAGAAAAATTATTTTCAATAGAATTTTAAAGTTTCTTCAAATATTTAGATTATATAGTATATCTGTGTAATTCTATTTAATATATACACCAGCCTAGTTTTGATGAGTTAGTGTTTGATTGAATCTATACGTTCCTTAGAGTATAAGTTGTGTGTTTGTACAAGTGTCGGTATGTGGGCATTTGTGCTTTTGCATGCAGGGGCGAATGATTATGTAAGTGTATAAATGTGAAAGTATAGATGCGTATGTTTTGTGTCTGAATGTGTGCATGCGTGTACCTCGTTATGTATGTTTGGATTTCTGGTTCGTCAGAAAATATAGGACATGTAGTGACGCCATTTTGGGAGTCTTCAGCGCATATGTGCAGAGTTGAATTTCTTCCGGTAGGCCGCCGGAAGTTCCCTCATGCGCATGCGCAGAAAACTACCAACAGCAGCCGTCCAAGAATTTGGACCTGGAGATCTCCATTTACAGCGACTTCGAGGGTCACCTCCCAGTGGTGTCGGGTCAACGAAGACTACAAGACGACCAAAGTATTTTTTCCAAGGTCTGGTGTCTCCTGCTCCTAAGCCCTAGACCATCACCTAATCACCCTTACCCGTCTCGTTGCTTAACAACAATAACAACAGCCCAAGGGTTAAACTTCAACAGACATTTTCCTTACTTATACTATTTACAGTTTTACTCTTTCGGATATTTTCGGTTTGAAAGGCAGTTTTTTCTAGCGGTGTCATATGAAATTGTCACCCATAATTATGACCCTAGTATCGATCTATTGCATTTCAATCTGTTTAGGGTTAGGGTTAGTTAGGGTTAGGGAAGTGTATATTTTTTTCTTCACAAATGTAAATAAACCCAATCTGTTTCTTAAACGAGGGACATATTCATACGGCACATAATGTTTTCACCTCAATAGACGTCATTGATTGGTTGAATTGCAGAAATTGAAGAAAAAAAGCAACAAATATCTTACAAACTATAGAATTTTCTCAATAAAGCCAAGAGAAAAAGATGTTTTATAATACATTCTACCAGTATACGAAGTTTAAATTTTTTTAGTTACATAGAAATTATGTTAAAAACCGCCGTTCAAACCGAAAAGATCCACTCTTTCTATTAATCGAACATCTTTTCATATTAATGCCACACAATAAACTATGTTCAAATGTTTATGCAGTGTTGTGAAATTACTAGACGAAATTTTCTGTTAACTAGGTTTTACATGTGAACAACACGCAGCCTAAACAATATCCACATACCCATCAATCACAGTGACAGCAAATGATAGCAGTACAAATTTTCAAACTTATGGTTCAAGGGCGAATTTTTACGGACATTTTTGAAGCCATGTAAATTGCAAAGAATTTCAAGAGATAACGTACATGATCGTCTTATTTATTAGACTGTGTGCGTGTTTTGTAGATATGTCTGTAAGTGTATGTGAGCGTGTGTGTATTATTTCTTTATACTCTTTACTCTTTTACTTGTTTCAGTCACTTGACTGCGGCCATGCTGGAGCACTGCCTTTAATCGAGCAAATCGACCTCGGGACTTATTCTTTGTAAGCCCAGTACTTATTCTATCGGTCTCTTTTGCCGAACCGCTAAGTAACGGGGACATAAACACACCAGCATCGGTTGTCAATCAATGCTAGGGGGACAATCACAGACACACAAACACACACACGCATATTTATATACATATATACGACGGGCTTCTTTCAGTTTCCGTCTACCAAATCCACTCACAATGCTATGGTCGGCCCGAGGCTATAGTAGATGACACTTGCCCAAGGTTCCACGCAGTGGGACTGAACCCGGAACCATGTGGTTGGTAAACAAGCTACTTACCACACAGCCGCTCCTGCGCCTGTGGAGTTTTAGAAAATATGATGGATATCAAATTAGCGATTCGCATACAATAGTATTTTTATTTTAGGGATGTAGGGAGCAGCTAAATAAAATAATGAATAAATTTGCTCGAAACATTTGGTTTCATGTAATACACATAGCTGAAATGCATTACACTGTCACGGGATTAGTTAAAGAGAAAGGCGAAGAGCAAGAGAGGAGTTTTAAGGAGACCGTAATAGCTTTTACGGGGTTAAAAACTCAATTGAGGGAAGTATATAGAGAAAGTGACTCAGAAATAGAATGCTTAAAGAGGGGCGATGTTCTGGTGTTCTTTTTTTAAATCTGTTATTCGAACTTTGTATTAAGACGGCGAGTTGGCAGAATCGTTAGCACGTCGGGCGAAATACGTAGCATTATTTCGTCGGCCGTTACGTTCTGAGTTCAAATTCCGCCGAGGTCGACTTTGCCTTTCATCCTTTCGGAGTCGATAAATTAAGTACCAGTTACGCACTGGGGTCGATCTAATTGACTTAATCCGCTTGTCTGTCCTTATTTTCCCCCTCTGTGTTTAGTCCCTTGTGGGTAGTAAAGAAATATATTCGAACTTTGTATTGACAGCAACAGTTACCAAAAAAAAAAAAAAAACCATAATGGTGGTTGTTGTGGTGGATAGTGAAATGTGTAGTTTTTCTATAAACTGAATCTTTTATATTACCTGTCACTTAGCACATGCGCATAAGTGCAATTATTTATCGTCTGCTCGCTTGAAAATTGATATTTGTTTATATACTGGGTTGGTGCTTAATAATTGCGGCTGTTTGTCAACAAATTATCCCAATCAGCAGAGGTTATCGACTAATATACTTGGACTTGTATCTGGCACGATTACAGACACATTAAGTACCTTGCTTCCTGTTTAATGACCTAAGTTTACCATCAGTAAGTGTATCACCGTTCTTCGTTGAGATGTTGTTTAGGATTTTGGAAGAGTCACTCATATTACTTCCTCTCGCTGGACATCAACACCTCCCCTTTTACCATATTTGAACTAACAGCAGCCACCAAGCAACTAAAAGCCTCGAAAGCATTTGCTCCCGACAACATCCCAGCTGTAATTTGGAAAGATGATAGATTTCACACACTTTTGCTCAACCTCTGCAACCACACACTTTCCACCTTTGTCGCTCCAAAGATTTGGCACCAATCTCAAATAATTCCAATACCCCAAAAAGGCGATTTATCCCTCGTCACCAACTACAGGGGTATATCTCTAATGTCAATTGCTGCAAAACTGTACAACAAACTGATCCTAAATCGTCTTGTCCTTTTTGTTGAACCTCTGCTCCGAAAGAACCAAAATGGATTCAGACATGGGCGCTCAACGCTGAGCCAGATACTATGCCTACGCAGACTTATTGAAGAATCAAAAGCATTTAATCGCGATCTTGCAATGGTATTTGTAGACTTTTCTAAAGCGTTCGATTCTGTAGATAGGTATAAGATGTTTGAAATCCTTAAGCTCTATGGGATACCAGAAAAAATCATTTCTGCCATCAAGGTCCTCTACACAGATACGTCTTCAACCATCTTAACCCCTGATGGAGAAACATCATCTTTCTCAATCAAAGCCGTAATACTGCAGGGAGACACACTCGCCCCATTTCTTTTCATCATTGTTGTTGATTATGTGCTACGTATGTCAGTTGATACCATCTCTGACAAGGGCTTTGAAATAAAACAAAGAAGTTCCAGACACCCAGCTGAGTACTTGACAGACACTAACTTTGCTGACGACATCGCTCTTATCAGTGATTCTCTCTCCAATGCCCAGTCTATTTTACAATCTCTTGAACAAGCCTCAAATTGTGTAGGTCTTTACCTCAATGAGGCCAAAACTGAATACATAAACAAGTGCCTGTCCAACAGTGATTGGATCATCCATACTCTCAACAACGCGCCCTTAAATATGGTTTCTGATTATAAATATCTTGGGTCATACATATCATCATCTGGAAAAGACTTTCTAACTAGAAAGGGTATGGCCTGGTCAGCCTGTAATGACATGCATAAGATCTGGTCATCAAATCTAAGTAGAGACTTCAAACTTGAAATATTCAAAGCCACAGTCGAACCAATTCTACTATATGGCTCAGAAACCTGGACGTTATCAAAGAAGCTTGAGAGGCGGTTGGATGGAACCTACACTCTCCTCCTTATGAGAGCTCAAAATCTTTCGTGGAAGCGTCATCCAACCAAAATGCAAATATATGGGAAACTACCACCTGTGTCATCTCTTGTGAAAGGTAGGAGAGTCCAGTTTGCTGGACATTGTTGTAGAGTTGAAAAAGAGGTAATTTCTACTCTTCTCCTCTGGAAGCCATCTTCTTGCAATACCAGAGGGCGCACACTCTCCTACCCTGATGTAATCTCCAGGGATATAGGCATCCAGCAACAGGACCTCCATAATGCCATGATGGACCGTGAAGTCTGGCGTAGCATGGTAAATTCCATTGTCTCGACCACGGTCGAACAATGATGATGATGACTTCCTCTCATAGGTTTGTTCGTGCATGTCGACTTGGATACCTGACGACTGTGTCTAAGAAACAAGAAAGATGAATCACGAAGTCGATCCAGGCGTGATTCAAGCTCATGTTGTCTGCCACTCTGGGTATTCTACTAGTCTACTGTCCTTTTCAGCTCACACCTCCTCTACTTGACAATTAAATAATTATTTTTTTTAAAATTGTTATATTTTATACTTCTTTTAGGAAAATCTTAATGTGTGATTGTTTAGTTGATCAGGAAACATCACACTTAAAACTGACTATCTCTACTTGATTTCGACAGGGGTAAGTTTCACAATATCTTTCATTTGTCATTTATTTTTATTCAAAGTCAGACAGCTCTGCGGAGAATATCGTTGTTAAGTGTTTGTAGAATATAGAAAAAAAAAGAGAAGAAACTTCTGATCAGATACCAGATATAAGTAAACTTTTCTGCCTAAGTAATCGTATATCAGGTTTAAAACAGACACATACATAAACACAGAGATATACAAACGCACACTCAACAACACATGTATTATATTCGTGCCTGTTTTTGTTTCTTAAAAAAAATAATTCTGATACTTTTTTAAAAATCTTACTTCATTTCAACACATTTAGAAGTGTTGCTTTATTTCAGTAAATTTTATTTTTAGGCTAGTTTAAAGATTTAAAATTCTGTATTTTTCTTTAAAATAAACAAATAGTTACAATTCAGATGTTTCAATTACCTTCTTAGAGAAATCCTTACAAATGTGTTATTTTTTATTCGTCATATTATAATCTCCAGGCAACAGTTTTGGTAATTATTTATAATTTATACTGTCTTAGTAAATTTAAAAGACAGGTTTCATGATAAACAACAAACACATCCATACATAAACACACACACAAATGATATAATTACACATGCACACACACATACACACTCACACACACACTCACACACATACGCACAAATTATAGGTACAGACGTATATACATACAAACCATGCATGCACATGCGTGTATATACTTAGTATGTACATGTCATATATAGCACGTAAATAAGTAAAAAAATATTTATACACACATGTTTGTGTGTCTGTGTTGGTCACCCCAACATCGCTTGACAACCGATGCTGGTGTGTTTACGTCCCCGTAACTTAACGGTTCGGCAAAAGATACAGATAGAATAAGTAATAGGCTTACAAAGACTAAGTCAGTCCTGACGTCGATTTGATAGACTAAAGGCGGTGCTCCAGCATGGCCACAGTCAAATGACTGCAACAAGTACAAGAGTAAAGAGTAAAGAGTTCACATAATCATATGTTTATAGAAATTGATAAACTGTACAATTTTGTTATAGGAAATTGTGATGTGAAATTATGCAGATGACACTAGAGTTTCCATTGCTGCAATGACAATTGGGTGCATACCTTGTAAAGCAAGGAAATGGACTGGAGAGACACCTGCACTATGCTGCAGTGGTGGAAAGGTTAAACACCTTGCAAGCCCCCAACCTCCAGAGCCATTGAAGAAACTGTTGTCATCAACTGACCAAGATTCTAAGCATTTCCAAAACAAAATTAGACAATACAACGCTGCACTACTGATAACATCATTTGGAGCCGCAAGGGATTTAACTGAGCTAGGTTTCTTGCAAACTTTCAAGACCCAAGGTCAGGTTTATCATCGGATTAGTTCTCTACTACCTCTGTCAAATGAATCACCAAAATCGGCCTTTCATTGTTTATAATCTGAATCTGCTTTTTGGTTACGAGCTAAGTTACACAAGACGCGTTTTTGAATTACGTGTATTTACTTGATATACATATATGAGTTGAAAACTTTCTTTTAATGTTTCACTTAACGTCTATGTTCCACGCTGGCATGGGTTGGAGGATTATTAATGTAGAAAGTTGGTATCTCAGCTACTAGCAGCTGAGACGTACGTAATCTTGATGGCGTTTTTTAATTTCATTATTTTCTTTAACCAGGGCGACGCCGGGTATATCTGCTAGTGTTTTTATATGGAAACATTCTAGAAAGCCATATTCAGTAAATTTCAGTTGCAAAAACTGATAAATTAATTCATTGGTATCATTTAGCATGTTGAAAATATCCTTTTGCTGGTATTGAAAGTAAACCATTTCCGCCCAAATTGTTTGTTGTTTGTTTGTCGTTTTGTTCCTTCTCGAGCCATGCCTGGCTCATAAGGGCCGGTTTCCCGATTTCCTTGGCGTATAAGTTCCCCACCTGGACGGCACGCCGGTCCGTCGCAGGTGAGCTGCAAGATGCAGTAGGAAAGAGTGAGAGAAAGTTATGGCGAAAGAGTCAGCAGAAGTTTCGCCATTACCTTCTGCCGGAGCCGCGTGGAGCATAGGTGTTTCGCTCATAAACACACACATCGCCCGGTCTGAGATTCGAACCCGCGATCCCTCGACCGCGAGTCCGCTGCTCTAACCACCAGGCCATGTGCCTCCACTTCCGCCCAAATACACACTTCAAAGAATGTCTCTAATTTTCATTCTGCCAATTGTATATTGTCGAGACTTGTGCTTTGGCATTTGGATGCTACCTGATACAACCCTTCTCAAGTAGGTTAGAGAAGTGCTCTACCTATCTTTTATTTCGGGCTTCAGGAAGATTCTCCAATAGTTTTCCTCTTGCGCTCCACCCGAGACAGCATTGTTGCTTTCTATAGGATTTAGGATTATAGATAAGCTTTATGCTCCTGCTACACAGGTTTCATTTAGTCTTTTTATCTTTGTCGTTTTCCATTGCTGCATTGTTAGCTCTCATGATTCTACATTTTTACATATTTCCCTTCAGTTTTCTTTCCTTAATTGTCTTTCTTGTTTTTCTTTTGCTACTGCTGCAGTTTCTTATGCATTTATAATGTTATTGCAAATGGAGTTGGCATTTTTGACATCATCTAAAGTATGTAGTATTACGAGGTGAGATTTGACATGACGTTCATGAAATATGCTTGCATCGGTACTAAATTTCAGCCAGTCATAAAATAGTCTATATTTCTTTTTCCAAGTTCCTCTTTACTTTTTAGTTCTCCTTCAGCTTTCTTGTCAAAAATAGACGGTTCAGAACTGACAGCAAAAAAAAATAGTTTCAGGCTTTGCAGTCTATATTCCAATTTTTATTTATTAAAAACAAATTATTTGTTGTTACTAGGATGTGATCCAGTAAGGTGTTACCATCATTTGGCTATGTAAAAGTTCACAGCTTACAATTTCTCTTTGTCTATTGTACTCTCAAATACCTACAGGATGCACACTCTAACACATACGCGGAATATGTATATATATATATTTTAAGGGCGGCGAGCTGGCAGAATCGTTAGCACGCCGGGCGAAATAATTAGCGGTATTTCGTTTACCGCTACGTTCTGAGTTCAAATTCCGCCGAGGTCAACTTTGCCTTTCATCCTTTTGGGTCGATTAAATAAGTACCAGTTACGCACTGGGGTCGATGTAATCGACTTAATCTCTTTGCCTGTCCTTTTCTGTCCTCTGTGTTTAGTCCCTTGTGGGCAATAAAAAATATATATATATATATTTTCAAGAAAATGTTTGACAATAACATCGCGTTTTTCTTGGACACCAGCTAGCTTAGACAATCCGAGAAAGCTGAGTCACGGCAAAACTTCGAAGTTACTGCCAGCTGACCGTTTGCTTGTAAGAAGCATTTGATAATCTATTTTAATTTAGTGTTTGTCTTCTATCTATGGCTGTACATTATAGCATGCCTTCATATCATATTATTGCCATTTAGCCTCACGGTAAATCTAATTTAACAAACCAGTGATAAGTATTGCTCCAGCTGACCTTTCCATTTATTCAGGAATACCCAGAATTGCATTATTTAACGCCCTTTTATTAGTTTTAAGACGCAAAGATCTTATTTGTGATATTTTTTTGGTAGCTATTTCTAGCACATTAAATGAGTATGTAGGGGCTTCCGGTTATGTAATTGTTACAAGAGAATTCTTTGCAGCCAGCAAACTATTTTGACGAACAGAATTTAATTATAGTTTTTAAAAGAAATAGCTATTTCAATTGTTTAATCCAATTTAATATTCATATATCTAAAGGGCAGTGAATTTCAAAATCAGTAGAGCGCTAAAGAAAATGCCTGGTGGCACTGAGTTGTATCCTTTTATATTGTTAGTTTAAATCTCACCATAGCCTAGGGGGTCTATAAAATAAATTTTGTCAATTATTGAAGGTTATTTAAGTTAATCTCGAATCCCATTTCTCCCTTTAAAATGCAGGGGTTTGCCAGTGGTTCTAAACAATATTTTTATTTCTGTAAAAGCAAATTTATCGTGATGCTTAAATGTTACAATAATATTTTATTGCAATGATCCCTGTAATATAAAGCTGACTATTATAAAATAGCATAATGATATAGCAGACAACAACAGCGTAAGTGTATATTCTTTTCTACTTTAGGCACAGGGCCCGAAATTTTGGGGGAGGGGGCCAGTCGATTAGATCGACTCTAGTACACAACTGGAACTTAATTTATCGATTCCGAGAGGATGAAAGGTAAAGTTGACCACGGCGGAATTTGAACTCAGAACACCAAGACAGATGAAATGCATATTTTTTTACTACCCACAAGGAGCTAAAGATAGACAGGACAAACAAGGACAGACAAACGGATTAAGTCGATTATATCGACCCCGAAAGGATAAAAGGCAAAGTCGACCTCGGCGGAATTTGAACTCAGAACGTAGCGGCGACAAAATACTGCTAAGCATTTCGCCCAGCGTGCTAACGGTTCTGCCAGCTCGCTGCCGTAGAGTAAGTGTATATTATCAAGTCTATATAATGTAAATGAATTCAATTATAGCCGATATAAAGGCGGTGAGTTGCAGAATCGGTCAAAATGTTTAGCGGCATTTCGCCCTTCTTTACGATCTGAGTTCAAATTCTGTCAAGCTCAACTTTTCCTTTTATCCTTTCGGGGTCGACAAAAAAAGTACCAAAGCATTCGTGAAGTAAAATCGTGTAGCAACACCAAATGGCGGTGCCCCAGCATGGCCACAGCTTGTGAGCTGAAACTAGATAAATAATCAAATTATATCAAATTATCGATGTAATCAAATTACTCCTTGGCTAAAATTTCAGGTCTTTCGCCTACAGCTGAAAGGATAATAGCTGAAATATTTCTTAAAAGTGGAAGCTCAGTTAAATGAATTTTAAAATAATAATATTTATAGACTCAAATATTTTCTAAACCTGCTGGTTACAAACTTTACAAGCAGAAATGGCAGTAATGAAGTTCGCTTTACGATCATGTATTTTCAGTTCTGTTCTGTTATGTGTTTCCTTGGGTCTTGTGTAATTTACCAAAGCCGGTACCACTATGCCTTGCGTTGTAACTCACCATTTACACTTTACTGTGCAGTCTGTCTGGCTATTTACACATTAACGTGTCTTCTAACCCTAACTGTGAAGCGACAACAGGTCATTTCACAGCGCTGACCACGGACATTTCGGAAGCTACGTAGCCAAGTGCATCAGCTGTAATTGGCACGAATGCAAATTCATAATCTGGATGTAGAAGCTGCAAGTTTCGAATCATTTATCCATTTTTATCTTCTTTGATTTTCAAAGAGATTTCCA
>NC_043017.1:33164415-33176915 GCF_006345805.1 Octopus sinensis | reverse complement strand
TGTCCAAAATGAACCAGAACCGCTTGATTCGAACATGAAGATAATTTAGATGTCGTACAGAAGCTGTTGTTGAAGCTGAAGGTGGCTTTATTGAATAACATTATGGAAAAGGTTTATTATTAACCTGATAGTAATTTTTGATAAATCAAGTTATCTTTTATTATATATCTGTTTTTATAAGCATAAAACTGATCTCAAATATCCTACGCCCCTTGTGTGTGTGTGTATGTGTGTGTGCGTGCGTGTGTGTGTGTATGTGTGTGTGTGTGTGTGTGATACCATCGCTTGACAAGTGTTCGTGTGTATATGTCTCTGTAACATTAGTGGTTCGGCAAAAGTGAACGATGGAATAAGAACCAGACTTTAAAAAAAATTAAGTACTGGAGTTAATTCAAGCAACTAAAAATCTTAGAAGGCGGTGCCCCAGCATGGCCGCAATCTAATGACTGAAAAAAAGTAAAAAATAAATGATTGAAAAGGTATGATTGACGCAGTATAAGGACTGAACAGTTTTATATTCTTCTAAAAGTATTCGGTCTTGCCCTAGTTTATTGACACCTATAATGAACACACGTGAAAATATGCCGGATAAACGCTTTTAAAAGATCAATCTTCTTCAAGTCGAGAAATGTTAATTCACTCAGCATTGTTGCACCTGAGCTATTTAGGCAATGGCTTGCCTTGAACATAAAAGAAAGAACAAAAATAAATCAAATATAAAACATGAAGTAAATTTTTGCTCATAGATTAAAAAAATCCTGGAAAACATATTAAACATATTAAATGATGTACTAATTTATATATGTACTAAATGAATTATTCTTAAATCAAGTTTTTCCAATGCTTATTGCTGTGCTTAGGCGTATTCTACATAATATAATTAATAATTTTGCAAAGAGCAAACGGGCCACATAGACGAAATCTATCTCTTTAAAATGATGTGCGTTTACGCAAAACATAACTACCCAAGGAAAACAATTTGTAGGTTACACGTGGAACTAGGGCCATAGAAGAATGATCACAAAGGCAATAGGCTAAGACAGGGTATGATATAAATACTGGTATCAACATAGCCAAATCACCACAGATACACAATTACAGGTACATACCACAGACACGCAACCGCGTGCGCGCACACAGACATACACACACACACACACACACACACACACATACAGGTTTTGTGATGCAAACAGGAACAATAGAACACAAAATATGAGTGTATGTATACTTTTATTAAAATTTAACAGAAGCAACAAAGTGACTCAAGGTCTGAGAGTTACGTGCGTTGGCACTTATCAAGCTCTGTTGCTTCTGCTATATATATACATATATATATATATATATATATATATATATATATATATATATATATGCGTGACACATTGGCCAACCCAACCAAGCCTTGTGAGTGGATATGTTAGACGGAAACTGAAAGTGGCCCATCGTATATGTGTGTGTGTATTTGTGTGTTTTTGTCTGTGCTTGTCTCCCCACCATCGCTTGACAACCGATGTTGGTGTGTTTACGTTTCCGTAACTTAGCGGTTGGGCAAAAGAAACCGATAAAATAAGTATTAGGCTTACAAAGAATAAGCTCTAGGGTCGATTTGTTTGACTAAATTCCTTTAAAGTAGTGCATAGCCGCATTCAAATGACAAGTAGAACACGAATATATATATATATTATTCATTATATATATATATATATATATATATATATATATATATATATATATATATATATATTATATATAATATTCATTATATATAATATTCATTAGGTATAGGACATCACCAGCGAGTGAAAAATACGTAAACATATATCGAGAGATAAGTACAGGACATTACAAACGATTGAAAAATACGTGAACACATAACAAGAGACAAGTGCGGGACAAAATATCAAAAGAAGTCTAACACCTCTTCAGTTGTCGACTGTATATTATTCCCTATGCTAAATTTTGAAAATATAAAGTTTGTGAAGTGTTAGGGCTTCAAACCAAACAACAAACACAGGTGGACGTACAGACTAAACAATCGACGAAAGAACATTTAAACATCGTTAGGCCAAGACGAATCGTAATGGGTAACGCCTGGAAGAAATTTTGAAAGGATATGGAATAAATAGAAAAGAAGAAAATAGTAGAAGATAAAAAATGTCAGGAGGCGAGAGAAAGACTTCTTGAACAACCTACACACACACATACACACACACACACACATACAGACACACACACATATATAGTATATCATCTTTAAAAAGTGATACACAATCGAGTGTAAACCATTAAGCCTTTTGTGTAAACACACACGTCGGGTCACTACTCATGATTGCCACTGACATAGCTCTGCTTCCTGCAGCGGTCACTCAAAACCCTCCACAAGTTCAAACCCAATTCTTAGTTAAATTTGAAAGTGGAGAGAGCTAGTTTCAAACACTATATGTTATAATCTATAACGAAATGCTTTACATTTGTTAACTGTCAAGTTAAATATTTATATATGGGATCGATACAGAACTGATTGTACTTTTCACTTAGAAGTGATAATCTACATTGATTTTTTAAACAGTAATTACCAACTTTCTGTATTAGTTTCAAATTTTCGCACAAGGCCAGCAATTTCGTGGGTAGGTTAAGTCGATTACATTGACCCCACCCAGAGCTCAAATTTTACTTATTTTATCGGCCCCGAAAAAATAAAAGACGAAGTCGATCTCGGCGGAATTTGAAACCCAGGACGTAAAGATGGACGATATGCCGTTTAACATTTTGCTCGGCGTGGTAACGATTCTTATTTCTTTATTGCCCACAAGGGGCTAACCATAGAAAGGATAAACAAGGACAGACAAAGGGATTACGTCGATTACATCGACCCCAGTGCGTAACTGGTACTTGAGCTATCGACCCCGAAAGGATGAAAGGAAAATCGACCTCGGCGCGGTAACGATTCTTATTTCTTTATTACCCACAAGGGGCTAAACATAGAAAGTACAAACAAGGACAGACAAAGGGATTAAGTCGATTACATCGACCCCAGTACGTAACTGGTACTTAATTTATCGACCCTGAAAGGATGAAAGGCAAAGTCGACCTCGGCGGAATTTGAACTCAGAACGTAAAGGCAGATGAAATGACGCTAAGAATTCCGCCCGGCGGGCTAACGTTTCTGCCAGCTCGCCGCCTTATCAACTTTCTATATTAAGACGCATATATCTAGGCACAGAATAGGGAAATCAATTTGTTAAAGTCATTGCATAAAGGGATTGCCAGAAATTATATTGCTCAACGTAAACATTATCCCGCAATGTTTAAATAGAATAAAATAATAATAATCAGCTTTGGTTGCATTCTAAATGTCGAATACATAAGGAACGAAAAAACATTTAAACATCGTTAGGCCAAGACGAATCGTAATGGGTAACGCCTGGAAGAAATTTTGAAAGTATATGGAATAAATAGAAAAGAAGAAAATAGTAGAAGATAAAAAATGTCAGGAGGCGAGAGAAAGACTTCTTTCGTGCACTATTTTAACTGTACCTCACTGTGAAACAATGAGTCATATAGGCACCGTAGAAAACTTTTAGAATTTGTGAGGAAAAAGTTACTTTCAAAATATTGATAAGGAATGTGTCGAAGTTATCGAAACATTTTTAGCGAACAAACGGGAAGATAATTCGGAAATAAAATTGTCTGTCACCAATCCTGCCAAAAGTCTAAGATATGCAAATTTGACTTGGCAGACAATTTATTTTGAAGCAAATTTAGGAAATTTTAAAGGAAGAGCAAGGTTTACTCACTACTCTACATATTGCCTGAAGAATTTCAAATGATATGGTAATATAGAGCGTCTATAATCTATGAATGAATCAGAACCATTTGCCAACATCATCATAAGATATGAGGGTGATAAAAGCCCCGAAGTATTCAGAGGAAAACCATTTATCGAAGCCAGTAATTTATTTTGAATCTAAACTTTTCACACACACACACATACACACACACACACACACACACACACACACACACACACACAACACACACACACACAGATAGATAGATAAAGTTAATCCGAACAAGAAAGCACAAAAAAACACAGCAACGCGAGGACGTGGAACAAATAAAGTATTATTGGACGCTCAGGAAAGAAGGAAAGAAGGAGAGTTTAACGTTTCGAGCGGAGCTTTTCGTCGGAAACATAGGAGAAGGAAAGATCCAGAGAAGGAAAGATCCAGAGAAGGGAAGACAGAGGCAAAAAATCGCCAACGGTACACACGAGGTCACATTTAGATACATACATACATACATACGTTTGAAATATAGCCTGTCTGTTGAAGCTTCCTGTAACACTGAGCATATATCACACTGAGTTCTTGTACTGCCCAATTCAGGTTAAGCGTAGGTGTGGGGGAGGACGGCACAGTGAAGTTGTGAACAATATTAGTGTTGTAAGCTGATATTTTTGATGACCTTATTCTCTTAACTCTCCTGACTTATTCATTCCTGGTCCTCTCCTTATTTATGGGTCCATCATATATATACAACGACCTCGAACCCACAAGAGTAAACAAGAGAGACAGAGAAAGGCAGAAACAAGGAAAACGCCACTTATATTTGAACACTATTCAAATATCCTTTTAAAAAAACTTTTCTTTTAATTTTTCTAAATTTAATTATTTAATCGTTACAGTTGAAAAGGTCTCAAATGTCCGAAACCGGTACTGAAATGTTCTTTATAAAATTATTTTAGCATTTTCTATCTTGACTTATTTTTTCATATATATCAACTCGTGTGTTCCTTTTCATCCTTATACATACATACATACATACATACATACATACATACATACATACATACATATATATATATATATATATATATATATATATATATATATATGTAGGTCCCGGGTTGATTCGGGGTTAACCACAGTAAATAAGGTACTCAATACATAGCAGAGTAAAATTAATTTATTATATAGAAGGAGCTTCTACAGGACTAGAACTGTTTCATTCAAGAGAAATCTTCAGGAAGCTAGTTAACAAGAATTGTATTGGCATTTATACATTTAGGCAGGTTTAAAGGGGTGGTGGTGGGGGACTTTTTGGGGGTAGGCATAGCGCAAAAAAATCATACTTGGGGGAGTGGTCAAGGAGTCAGTGGTAAATTAGATAGAAGAATAAATAAAAGAATAAAAAAAGAGAATAAAAAAATATATAGAAGAATAGAGTTTTAGGTAAATAAGGAAATTCTCACTTATACCTATATACATATGTATACATATATACACACACACATATACATACACACATACATACACGCACACCCATATATATATATATATATATATATGCACACATACATATACATACATATATCCACATATATATATATATACATATATATACATACACACACATATACATGCACATACATATACACACACACATGTATATATACACACACACGACCACACATACACATACACACATACACACACAAATCCACATACACACATGCACACACAACACACAAGTCCCTATATACTCATATATACATATACACATACATGTATATATACATATATATATATATATATATATATATATATATATACATACATATGTGTACCTATTCATACCTACACATACACACATATACATACAAATACAAACCCATTCCCTAATTTTAATTTTATTATCTTCATTTATTACTTTTGTTATCTTTGACCGCTGGTTACAAGCATCTTGGCTACGACAGCTAGTCCCTTTTATCTTTCTACTTGAGCACAAGCACTCACTCACGCACGCACACTCATACACATACACGCACGCACGCGTTATATTCATACATACATACATCTACATACGCGTGCGTGCGTGTATGTGTATGAGTGTGCGTGCGTGAGTGAGTGCTTGTGCTCAAGTAGAAAGATAAAAGGGACTAGCTGTCGTAGCCAAGATGCTTGTAACCAGCGGTCAAAGATAACAAAAGTAATAAAGTTAAGGACCGTGTTTTCAAATATTTAAACGAAAACAATAATTTATTAGGACGCTGAGTTCATGTGAGGAGATATTATACATTGAAATTTTGCTAAAATACGATTTTTACATATACGTAAATATAATCATAGAAATGTTTTAATCATTATTTTCATATAGAGACAAATTAATGCAAGTTATGCGAAATAATAAAAGTCGATGAAATATCAAAATTACAAGGTAAAATTACAAACTATCGAACTGTATTGTTGATTAAGTCTTTCCTTGTTTGTTTTGCAAAATAGTGGTTTTGTCTCTAATAATATTTTATAATATTTTACTATAAAATTGGATTTAATCCTAAATCTGATTTTTTCCCTGTAAATTTGGATTTATTCCCTAATATTTATTATATATATATATATTATATATATATATATATATATATATATATATAATCTGTATGATTGTAAAGTCACATAAAATAATTCTTTGACAGATGGAGAAGACAGAGAAAACGAGAGAAATAGTCAAAAATTATAAGACATTTCGGTTCTGATGAAGAATAAATGAAAATACTTCAGATGTTACAATTATGATATTATCTTTACTTCCTACAATAATCATTAAAACAATTGGGCGAGAGAAGCAGGTGTCATTTCATAAAACAAATAAGATACTTCAATTAAAATAATGATTGGACACATATTGATATCATTCGCCAAAGTAGAAAATAAAATGTCTCAATATTTGTGAAAACATCTATATAATTATATTTCTCTTCACTTTAAAGATTATAGTTTCGTCTGATACACACTGCAGCCATTGTTTGTTTGTTTGTTTGTTTTTTCATAACATTTAAGTTAGCGTTTTTGGCTGCATCTTTCCAGGAAACTATCGCTGGTTTTCTATTATTTCATAAAGCGTGAGCGAAAAGAGACTGCCCTGGGGTCGATTTGTTCGACTAAAACCCTTGAAGGCGGTGCTCCAGCATGGCCACAATCAAATGACTGAAACAAATAAAAGAATAAAAGAATGTTTATTCCATCCACCGATATAAATTTGGTAAGGTTAGGCACACTTTTACATACACTCAAGCGTATTGTTTCTACTTTAAGCACAAAGTCTGCAATTTTGAATGGGGAATGCTAGCTGTGATCATCGACACCCGGACTTGTCAGATAATTTAATGTATCAATCCTGGAGTATGAGGTGCAAAATTTGATCTCGATGGGTTTTGAAATTAGAAAATAAAGAAACGGAAGACATACTACAAGAGTTTTTTGCAGATGCTCAAACAATTCTTCTAACCCACGATTCTTTATAAACACACCCATACACACACTCTTTACTCTTTTACTCTTTTACTTGTATCAGTCATTTGACTGCGGCCATGCTGGAGCACCGCCTTTAGTCGAGCAAATCGACCCCGAGACTTATTCTTTGTAAGCCCAGTACTTATTCTATCGGTTTCTTTTACCGAACTGCTAAGTTACGGGGACGTAAACACACCAGCATCGGTTGTCAAGCAATGCTAGGGGTACAAACACAGACACACAAACATATACACACACATATATATATACATATATACGACAGGTTTCTTTCAGTTTCCGTCTACCAAATCCACTCAGAAGGCATTGATCGTCCCGGGGCTATAGCAGAAAACACTTGCCCAAGGTGCCACGCAGCGGGACTGAACCCGGGACCATGTGGTTGGTAAGTAAGCTACTTACCACACAGCCACTCCTGCACCTGTAGTTATGTATAGATATGTGTATTTGTATGGATGTACGCTTATACCGAATTTCATTCACAAGGCCACGGTGGAAGATATTTGTACAAGTCTCCAAAGATAGGACCAAACCTGGAATAACACGCTAAGAAAATTGTATCGTGTGTTCTTGAGCAAGGTACTTTATTTCACGTTACTCCAATTCACTGAGCTGTAGAAATGAGTTGCGACGTCACTGGTGCCAAGCTGTATCGCCCTTTGCCTTTCCTTTGGACATCAAGAGTGGCGTGGTGATGGTATATTGCTGATCTTCTACAAACAAGCTTGCCCAGACTTGTGCCTCGGAGAGGATCTTTCTTGGTGCAATCCCATGGTCATTCATGACCGAAAGGGGTCTTTACCCTATCCAAATGTCAAATTTAGAATTTTAATTTACAATTAGGAAACAGATTCGTTGCAGCAATCAACGAAATATTTCATTATTTTTCATTAGGGTCTGTGTTAAATTAAATTATCCATGAAACTCTGCAGTCAATATAATTTATAATTGACCATTCCTTTCCACAAAATATGAGAACTCGTGCTTGTGTTAGAAATTAATTTTACACTTCAGTCACTGTGGAGAATTATACTAGTTTTGTGTCTCTACTTAGAGGTTGTTGGATTGCTGCGTATGAAAACTAAAAGTTCTTATTGACAGACAACACTTGGCAATAACTGAATATAAACTGTCATTCTATTCATGGCACCTATTGTATCATTCACCTCAGACGTGCTCTCTCTGTGTTTGGAAAATTGGTAATTCGAAATGTAACTTATAAAGTTCTTGGAGATAACTTAACAATGCGTAGCATGACAGATGTACTTGTAAGGTTTAGGTGTGCCAACATTGCAAATGATTTGAAAAACGCTAAATTTTACTATGATGCCATTATTTCATCATTCCAATTGTTGAAGATATCCAATAGACGATTTAATTTCACCATTCACTTGGACAAGACTTTGTGTGTTGGGAAAGCTAAATCTAATCTATAGTTTTAAGTTCACCTCACAATTAGATTCAAAAGAAGAAGGCAATTAGACATTAAAAAAGCACAACTGCATTCTCCAATCCTCGAAGAAGTTAAAGACATACTTACTATGGTGCCCGTCTTTAGACATATTCATCCAAAACACTTCACTGACAGCAGTATCGATCTGTTTTCATATGTTTAAAAAAATATAGGAAGCTACTGAAGAAAACTATAAGAACATAATTCTGGACCAATGCACACGATTCAAGGAGGACAAGGAGTTATACTTTAGAATTCCCTAATTTATCAGAACCATAATGGAAATAAATACCGGGTAGCAGCCTTTGTTGCTTTGATCTGAGAAAGCAATGACCTGGCAGTGAAATGAAATGGAATGTTATTGCAGGCAAATAAAATATTCAACTGATTATAGTGTTTATCAACTTTGGTAGAAGCCTCTTACTTTTGTTATTAATTTTTCAAAGCATAATCTTCTAAGATCTTTTATGTTGGTACTTAGAGAACGAGACGGCGAAGGGAGAGCAGAGAGAGAGAGAGATAAAGAGTACGAGAGAGAGAGAGAGGGAGGGAAGGGGTTAAGAGCATGAGGAGGAAAAGAGACGGGGTTAAAGGAGAGTAGAGAGATAGATAAAAACATTTTGCCCTCTTCTCCAAACAAGGAGGTTGAAAAAGTAATTCATGATAAACTTCACTTAATCCTGAAAGCCTAATTTAGAAGTTTACCATTATACTACTTCTTTCATCATTTCCCGACCTCCACTCTCTTCTTCTTCTTCTTCTTCTTCTTCTTCTTCTTCTTCTTCTTCTTCTTCTTCTTCTTCTTCTTCTTCTTCTTCTTCTTCTTCTCCTCCTCCTCCTTCTTCTTCTTCTCCTTCTCCTTCCCCTTCTCCTTCTCTTATTATTATTATTATTATTATTATTATTATTATTATTATTATTATTATATTATTATTTATTATTATTAATTATTATTAGTAGTAGTAGTATAATCATCATCATCCTCATCTTCAAGTTCCCTATTATTATTATTATTGTTATTATTATTATCATTATTATTATTATTATTATTATTATCATTATTATTATTATTATTATTATTATTATTATTATTATTATTATTATCATCATCATCATTATTGTTGTTGTTGTTGTTGAAATTATTATCATGTCTTTCCATTTCTAATACGTTTTCCATTTCATGGTTTATATAATTCCTTCCCGACATTTTGTTCTTTTCGTGAGCAACAATAACATTTGATCTCATCAAGAACAACATAAATAACTAAATGAATGGATGAATAATTAGAAAATAAAATGTAAACATGCACAAAAAAAAAATCAGAAAAAATTCCTATTTGGAATATAAGACTAAGAATATCGTTGATGGCTGATACGACTGGATATTGGAGTAGTAAGCAAAGACTTCATGTCTTCTAACTAGTTGCCTCTGCTTTTCTTTGTTGTGTCTTTCACAAAGCCGCTAAACCTTTAAACAGCTCACTAGTATAACTGTAAACATCTACATGGCACGGGGACAAACCTCCCTAGCAATCAATTTATAAACGCTTGCTAGCTTGAAAATTTAAATTTAAATGTTTTCATACACGTGTCACATTGGTTGATGTCTTGCAAACGACTTGCACATGCAAGTGCTTCCAGTCAAAAGCTCCGTATACCGGAAGCCATTAAGTGTATGGGGTCATCAGGAGAGAACGCGCGCCGTTTCGGGCCTACCTCTCGACGGCATCAATGCGCACCGGCCCCCCTCACTGATATGAGGCCCCGCTTGCTAGATCAGCTGGTTATCAAATTAAGCTCAATATACTTCTAGCCATCGCTCATCGTCTCTTTTTAGCCAAATCCAGTGGCCAGCCTTCTCCACTGTAGATTGGATATCAGTCATGGGGTTATTGACTTTACGATGGGTTAGGCCTAGCGATAACAACAGTCGTCTCACATTGTGTCCAACGAACCCTCTACATCCGACTTCGATTGGAAAATGTTCCGCTTTCCAGCCTGCGTCTTCACATTCACTGAGGAGGTTTACATAACGGTTCAATTTTCATACTAAGTGGGCAAGGGAATAAGTTGAATTCAGTGGGGCCATGCATGTATAAACATTGATGAAAGCGTTTAATGATGTCAAATAAAAACAAAAGGCATCAGCTCAGATTATTGGACGTTATTTCTTTAGTAGAGTAAATGAGCCGACAAATACGAGAACCAAGTAAACTGACATCCGAAATAGGCAAAGCGATGAGAGAGCGAATAGTCTAACACAGTAAAATCCGCGAACATGCTTCACATCTATTAGAATTCTTCAGCATGGTACCGATTTCTTTACTACCCACAAGGGGCTAAACACAGAGAGGACAAACAAGGACAGACAAACGGATTAAGTCGATTACATCGACCCCAGTGCTTAACTGGTACTTATTTAATCGACCCCGAAAGGATGAAAGGCAAAGTGGACCTCGGCGGAATTTGAACTCAGAACGTAACGGCAGATGAAATACCACTAAGCGTTTCGCCCGGTGTGCTAACGTTTCTGCCAGCTCACCGCCTCAGCATGTTACCAGGGAAGAATGAGCTATATCAGAATGGTTTTCAACGATACATTACAATGCATATATTCTTTTATCCCTTTATTCTTTTATTTGTTTCAGCCATTAGCCTGCGGCCATGCTGGGGTACCACTTTGGTGAATTTTAGTCCAGTAAATCGACCCCAGTTTTTATTTTTTTTACAGCTTGGTACTGATTCTCTCAGTCCCTTTTCCTGAGCCGCTAAGTTACGAGGATGGAAACGCACCAATACCGGCTGTTAAGTAGCGAGAGTCATACACACATAAAGACGCACAAAGACATACAGACACACAGACACACACATACATACACATACATAGGACGGGCTTCTTTCAGTTTCCGTCTACCGAATCCATTCACGAGACTTTGGTCGGCCCGAGGCTATAGTAGAAGCCACTTGCCCAAGGTGGTGTGCTGTGGGACTGAACTCGTAACCATGTGGTTGGGAAGTGAACTTCTTACTGCACAGTTACGCCGGATCATTTACTTGTTTCAGTCACGAGACTGCGGCCATACCGGAGCACCACCTTGGAGAATTTTCGTCTAATAAATCGACTCCCAGTATCTATTTCTTAAGGCTAAGTCTATCAGTCCCTGATATATATATATATATATATATATATATATATATATATATATATATATATATATATATATATATATATAAAGGGCAAGTACGTTACGAAAATAAGCAAAAGACGAAGGCACGTGGAGTACAAACAAACAAATGTATTAGTATGCCGCTCAGGAATAGAAAAAGTCTTTTACGTTTCGAGCCTACGCTCTTCGACAGAAAGATACACAGAAAAAAACAAGGAGAGAAACAAGGAGAGAAAAAATGCGTGTAGGAGCTAACGATCCATCATGGCGTCCTGAGTTCGGACAGTGGTCAGACGCGAGAGGGACAGTAGGGGAGATAACAGGGTCAAGTGACTTCCAATACGAAGGTACCCCCATATATATATGTGTGTGTGTGTGTGTGTGTGTTTGTGTGTGTGTATGTTTGTGTGTGAATGTGAGTGTGTGTGTGTGTGTGTGTGTGTGTGTGTGTGCTGGTGTGTTTACGTCCCCGTAACTTAGCGGCTCGCAAAAGCAACCGATAGAATAAGTACCAAGCTTAAGAAAATTAACTACTAGGGTCGATTCATTCGATTAAATAATTCT
>NC_043017.1:33151915-33161915 GCF_006345805.1 Octopus sinensis | reverse complement strand
TAATAATATGGTTAAGCTTGTTCACTGGAGACTATGTGAAAAATACGGTCTGAACGCGCTCGGAAACGGTACGAACATAAACGAGGAATCACCGAAAATAATGAATACAAGATACTGTGAGACTTTACAATCCAATGTGACTCCCTAATCGATGCTCAGGGACCAGACATTGTTCTGGTAGACAGAGGGGAAAAAGTAAGCCAAGATTATAGATAAAACAATACCTGAAGATGCACGCTTAAGTGACAAAGAACTAGAAAACATGCGGTTTTCAAATCAAATTCCTTCACCTTTCCTGGCTATCTTTATCAAGTTCATTAGAATGGACTAACAAGGACAGACAAACGGATTAAGTCGATTATGTCGACCCCAGTGCGAAAGGATGAAAGGCAAAGTCGACCTCGGCAGAATTTGAACTCAGAACGATACTAGAGTCATAATTATGGGTGACAATTTCATATGACACCGCTAGAAAAAACTGCCGCTCAAACCGAAAAGATCCCATTTCTGCTGCCTCTTTGATGCGATTATTTCACTATCTTTTTCTCTTGGATTTATTGAGAAAATTCTATAGTTTGTAAGATATTTATGTTTTTTCTTCAATTTCTGCAATTTCAACCAATCAATGACGTCTATTGAGGTGAAAACATTCTGTGCCGTATGAATATGTCCGTCGTTTAAGAAACAGATTGGGTTTATTTACAATTGGGCAAGAATGTGGACTATGAGGAGAGTATCTGTCATCCCAGTAGTTGTATGGAGTACTCGGAACAGTAACAACCAAGTTCGAGAAATATGTCAGAGAAATCGGAATTGACATGAGAGCAGAGTAATCCGCCCCCACAAAAATAAAAAAGAACTGCTCTGCTGTGGACAGCTAGGATTTTGGGGTTGGTGCCTATGTGTTGAATGTTTTCCACGGTAATTAACAACCAATTATCAAAGCTTATAATGTGAGCAAAGAGACCCTGTGAGACCTCTGACAGCAGAATGCTGTCTGCTCTCCCACAATCAACAAGAGCAAAGGCCCGAAGCTTTATGGAAGGGGCCTGTCGATTAGATCGACCCCAGTACGCAACTGATACTTAATTTATCGACGCCGGCGGAATTTGAACTCAGAACGTAACGGCAGACGAAATACCTATTTCTTTACTACCCACAAGGGGCTAAACACAGAGAGGTCAAACAAGGACAGACAAACGGATTAAGTCGACTACATCGACCCCAGTGCGTAACTGGTACTTATTTAATCGACCCCGAAAGGATGAAAGGCAAAGTCGACCTCGGCGGAATTTGAATTCAGAACGTAACGGCAGACGAAATACCTATTTCTTTACTACCCACAAGAGGCTAAACACAGAGCTGACAAACAAGGACAGACAAACGGATTAAGTCGACTACATCGACCCCAGTGCGTAACTGGTACTTATTTAATCGACCCCGAAAGGATGAAAGGCAAAGTCGACCTCGGCGGAATTTGAACTCAGAACGTAACGGCAGACGAAATACCGCTAAGCACTTCACCCGGCGTGCTAACGTTTCTGCCTGATCGCCACCTTAATAATAATAGTAATAATGATCAACGATAATTGTATGGTAGTGGTAGCTGTAATAGCTATAATGACAGTGGGGATAATAATAGTAGAGATTATAACTGCTGTTTCTTTATTAGGCACACAGAGAGCAATACTGATACTGTGGAGGCGCAATGGCGCAGGGGTTAGGGCAGCGGACTCGCGGTCGTAGGATCGCGGTTTCGATTCCCAGACCGGGCGTTGTGAGTGTTTATTGAGCGAAAACGCCTAAAAAGCTTACTTCCTGTTTCTGTTGTACCTGTATTTCAAAGGGCCGGCCTTGTCACTCTCTGTGTCACGCTGAATATCCCCGAGAACTACGTTAAGGGTGCACGTGTCTGTGGAGTGCTCAGCCACTCACACGTTAATTTCACGAGCAGGCTGTTCCGTTGATCGGATCAACCGGAACCCTCGACGTCGTAACCGACGGAGTGCTTCCATCCAATACTGTCAATGTAACATAAAAGTATTTTATGAAAAAAAGAGGAAAATTAAAACAGTACACTAAATCGCTTACCCATGACTGACCGGGAAGTACGTCCTTCAGGGAAAAGCCAGCATGGGGTCGAAAAACTGGCACAAACTCTTCTCCGAATTCGAACATGGATGGTCACTTGAAACGGAACTGTCCCAACTTGCGCCCTCCAAGTTCACCATCACCAGCACAACCACCCCAGAAGGGAAAATGTAACAGGATCAAATGGACCCGCGAAGAGTATAAAGAAGTAATTATTATATATTAGGAAGGTCATCACAAGAGAAAGACAAACCGCAAACTCCAAAAAAAATATGGAGAACACGAAAGCAAGACGGCAGACCTTATTTGGATGAGAACAAGTTAACAAATGTTACGAGGGACATCTTAAGAAATAATAGACTCATAGATAGTGAAATCATCGCGTCAAAGAGGCAGCAGAAATGGGATCTTTTCGGTTTGAGCGGCAGTTTTTTCTAGCGGTGTCATATGAAATTGTCACCCATAATTATGACCCTAGTATCGATCTATTGCATTTCAATCTGTTTTAAGGTTAGGGTTAAGGTTAGGGTTAGGGTTAGGGGTGGGGGAAGGGTATCTTTTTTTTCTTCACAAATGTAAATAAACAAAATCTGTTTCTTAAACGACGGACATATCCATACGGCACAGAATGTTTTCACCTCAATAGACGTCATTGATTGGTTGAAATTTCAGAAATTGAAGAAAAAATACCCAAATATCTTACAAACTATAGAATTTTCTCAATAAAGCCAAGAGAAAAAGATGTTTTATAAACACATTCTACCCGTATATGAAGTTTAAATTTTTTTAGTTACTTTTCTCTTTTATTCTCTTTTATTTGTTTCAGTCATTTGACTGCGGTCATGCTGGAGCACCGCCTTTTAGTCGAGCAAATCGACCCCAGGACTTATTCTTTGTAAGCCTAGTACTTACCCTATCGGTCTCTTTTGCTGAACCGCTAAGTAACGGGGACGTAAACACACCAGCATCGGTTGTCAAGCGATTTTGGGGAGACAAACACAGACACACAAACACACACACACACACACATATATATATACATATATATACGACGGGCTTCGTTCAGTTTCCGTCTACCAAATCTACTCACAAGTCTTTGGTCGGACCGAGGCTATAGTAGAAGACACTTGCCCAAGGTGCCACGCAGTGGGACTGAACCAGGAACTGTGTGGCTGGTAAGCAAGCTACTTACCACACAGCCACTTCTGATCCTTGGAAATTATTTTAAAAAACTGCCGTTCAAACCGAAAAGATCCCAGAAATGATCTAAAGATCTAAAATAGTAAGGAAATGTAGAATTAAATGGAGAGAGTAGTCCACCACGGGACTTAATTGAAAGATTGTATCTGAACAAATCACAAAGATTTAAAGAAATAAGAAATTCTAATGAACTTGATAAAGATAGCCAGGAAAGGTGAAAGAATTTGATTTGAAAACCGCACGTTTGATGAAGAACACAGAGAGTCTATGTTCAAGGTGAAGTGCAAAATTCTGGGTGAGCGTGCAATTGTAAGACATATAAGTATAAATGATAGAGAACCACATTATAAACTGTCAAATACAAACAAAAAAAATTTCTAACTATATAACAAAAGAACTCATACAAGAATTAACACTTGAACTCACTGAGTTAAATTATTGATGCATCTGCGAAGGCAACTGAAACCAGCTGTAAAAAAAAAAGGAAAAAAAACACACGAAGAAAACCAAACTTAAGGAGAATTCCAAACTGGAAAAGTAAAAGTGAAAACATTAGATTGAATTAATGAGAGAGGAAATATCAATGTGAGCTAATCTGTGAAAATGATGTAAGATCCAGAAAAACAAGAAAGATGAAGAAAAATATGGATTCTCACCAAGAGAAAAACTGATATCAATAAAAGAAACACTGAACCAAAAACATTCAAGCAAAAGCTCAAAGAATACGAAGATTTGAGAAGAGAAACGATTTTTACAAGCAAAATAAGCTGTTTAGAGACAGAGGGCGAATGCTTCAGGTTAGATGCTCAAGATCAAAGCTTATTGATCCAGAACTACCAAGCCAGTGTGATGAAAACTGGAATAGATCCAAAGTGCCGATTCTGTAATGATGAAATTGAAACAGTGGGCCCTCTAATCTCTGGATGTAAAATTTAACCTCGGCAGAGTATAAATCAAGATATGACAGAAATGGTGATATATCTACATTGGTTAATATGTCAGCATTATAAGATCAAGTGGTATAAGTACCTCCCTGATACTGTAACTGAAGGAGAAAATATAACGATTCTTTGAGACTTTCCAGTACATACAGACAGAACCATCACAGCTAATAACACGAATATTGATGCAGAAGACCAAGATAATAAAGATTGCTTATTAATCAGCATCAGTATATGTGCGTTACTGAATAAATTGAGCACTCCATTCCTACGACGGAATGCAACTCCCAGATGGCCCCGTGAGGATCAAAGACAAACCGATTTTGCCATGAGTGAAATCTTAAGTATGATTTCATGACTATATTTTATGCAAAGGTAATGACAAACCGAAAGTCAACATTGCAGACAATATCTCAATGCCTTCCTTCTCATATTTCTAAAATCCGGACACTGTGACATCGGGCGGTTAGCTAGTGCAACGACGCACAAGTCCTGGCGCTCTCCATGCAAGAGTCGTAGTCTTAAAATCTAGGCACCCACTTTTATATGCTCTGCCGTAACCGAGATAGGAGAAATTTAGTCACACATCAGCGGGAGCTCCTTCCATCTACTTTCAAGAATATATGAATAGCCGCTTTTATTTTTGAAGAGAATATTATATCAGCTTCTTCCTTAACTCGAAGTTAAATTCTTCAACGAAGAAAGCTGTTATTATCAATAGTAACGCGTTCATTCCTTCTGTCCCTTAATGTAGCTGAAAGCGAAGAGCTCCATTTAAACCATAGCGGTCGAAAAAGGGAAATCGCTATTGTTGCATGCACTGTATTTTTTCCATTTTATTTGATATTTTTAACCTTATTCTCTTATATTTTAGTCTTCCCTTTTAAATGTATATTTAAGCTTGAAACTCTCTATGCTTGACTTTTTGTAGAGCTTTTTTTTCTTCGTTAATTCAGTTTTTTCGGCTGAAAGAAATTCGTCGATGTGTTTGTGTACATTATTTAAGTTGCTACTATCACCTTGGCAGCAAGGTTGTCATCATCGTACAGCCACTCACGTTTCCATCTCTTGCACATCGTTGTAAGTATTGCTCGCGGCTATTAACCAAAATACTTAAACACTTTAAAATGCCGAAAGACAAAACCTTTATTCTACTGTCGGTAATGGAGTGCTTCCTCTAAAACAAGCATACGTTTTCCAGTTAGCAAAACTGGAAGGGAAAAGTTAAGTTGTTTTTTTTCTAAATTAATCAAGTTAAGAATTACTTTCCGCACAGAACTGAAACGGATATTTTGTTCAGTTCAACATTGCATACGACGATGATGGTGATGATGATGAGGAGGAGGATGGTGATGATGATGATGGTGATGATGATGGTGATGATGATGGTGATGAGGATGATGAAGGCGATGATGACGATGAGGATGATGATGGTGGTGATGATGATGAGGATGATGATAGTGGTGATGATGATGATGATGGTGACGATGATGATGATGATGATGATGATGATGATGATGATGATGGTGATGAAGGTGATGATGATAATGACGATGATGATGATGATGATGATGATGATGACGATGATGAGGTTGATGATGTTGATGATGGTGATGATGAGGATGATAATGATGATGATGGTGATAATGGTGATGATGATGATGACAATGACGACAACAGTAACAATAAATATACCAAGGGATGTATTACATCCAATGTGATCATGAAATTGAACATCTAAAGCAGGATACAATGATTGTGAGTAAAGCGGACAAACCTGTTTACTCATAGATATTGCATGCTCTGGTGCCGACTTAGTCTTTTGAACTATAGGCGTAGGAGTGGCTGTGTGGTAAGTAATTTGCTTACCAGCCACATGGTTCTGGGTTCAGTCCCACTGCGTAGCACCTTGGGCAAGTGTCTTCTACTATAGCCTCGGGCCGACCATAGCCTTGTGGGTGGATTTGGTAAACGGAAACTGAAAGAAGCCCGTCGTATATATGTATATATATATATATGTATGTGTGTGTATATGTTTGTGTGTCTGCGTTTGTCCCCCCCAACATCGCTTGACTACCGATGCTGGTGTGTTTACGTCCCCGTAATTGTAGGAGTAGAAGTGGTTCACACAACACGCACATGCACACACACACACACACACACACACACACACACACACACACACGGACTGACAACTTGCATTTTAATATATAATAGCAAGAGGAATCTTTTCTACCATAGGTACAAAAGCCTGAAATTTTAGGGGAAGGGAACAGTCGATTACATCGACGCCAGCGCTCGACTCGTACTTTATTCATCGACCAAAAAAGGCAATGTCAATCTTGGCGAACTGGAACTCATAATGCAAACACGGACAAAGTGCTGCTAAGCATTTCGCCCAGTGTGCTACCGATTCTGCCAGCTCGCTGCCTTGATAATAATAATAATAATAATAATAATAAATAATAATAATAATAATAATAATAATAATGATAATAATAATAATAATAATAATGATAATAATAATAATAATAATAATAATAATAATAATAATAATAATAATAATAATAATAATGATAATAATAATAACAATGATAATGATAATAATAATAATAATCCTTTCTTCTAAAGGTACAAGGCCTCACACTTTGGGGTATGGGTTAAGTCGATTACATCGACCCCAGTATTCAACTCGTACTTATTTCATCGACCTCGAAAGAATGAAAGGCAAAATCGACCTTCACGGAATTTGAAATCAGAACGCAAAGACGGGCGAAAAGAACGCCAGGCCAGATATAGTTGTCAGAGATCATGAAGAAAAAAAATGCTTTCTAATTGATGTATCAATACCAGCAGATGACAACGTGTCTCTAAAAGAAATGGAGAAACTTTCAAAATACAAAGACCTGAAAATAGAGGTAACTAGAATGTGGAATCTAAAAACAGAAACAATTCCTATCATAGTAGGTGCATTAGGCATGATAACAAAATATTCAGACAAATATATAACAAAAACACCAGGACTTACAAACACATATAACATACAGAAAATTGCACTATCGGGCACTGCCCACAGCCTACGCAAAATACTTTCAATACAGTGAAAATAAGAGCATCACAACAAACCACAGCACATACCCAACACACACAAAGCTGTGCTCGGTAGTGAAGTGAAAGCACGTGAGAAAAAATAAGACTACTGAACAATAATAATAATAATAATTAGAATAACAACAACAACAAATGTACACAGGTACTAAAGGGTGGACATGGGTTGTGCCTTTAGAAGAAAGGATTATTATTATTATTATTGTTGTCGTTGTTGTTGTTGTTGTTATTATTATTATTATTGTTGTTATTATTATTATTATTATTATTATTGTTGTTGTTATTATTAGTAGTAGTATTATTTGTTAAAATATTGACCCCAGTGGGACATCAACTCGAAGAGTCAGTATGAACCCCGAATGGTGTTTCCTAACACTCTTACGACTTTTCATAATAGCCAAAGTTGCTGAACAGACACAAAAATACGATGTACATTTAAACAGGTTTACAATTATTTGTGTGGTGGGACCAAAAAATTATACAAAGACGTATAAAGGATTGACAGTCGTTATGTAATTAAAACAAGGACAAATTTAAAATTTACAAAATATGTAATTACCCCGAAAGAGTAACTGGACAAAATGTAATGAAGCAGAAAATAATCAATGCAAATTTTTAGGTTTACCATCTAAATATGGGGTGAGATGAGGGTCAATGGCTTGGCTAGCTTGTGCAAGCAATGTCCTAAATCACCGGTTATTGGTTCTACTTTAGCCGGCGAGCTGGCAGAGTCGTTAGCACGCCGGGTGAAATGCTTAGCAGTATTTCGTCTGCCGCTACGTTCTGAGTTCAAATTCCGCCGAGGTCGACTTAGCCTTTCATCCTTTCGGCGTCGATTAAATAAGTACCAGTTATGCACTGGGGTCGATATAATCGACTTAATCCGTTTGTCTGTCCTTGTTTGCTCCCTCTGTGTTTAGCCCCTTGTGGGTAGTAAAGAAATAGGTTATTGGTTCTACTGCTTCGTCGTGTATTCAAAGACTTTGGTTAACGGTTTTGAATTGTTTAAGATCGATATAAAGTCATGTTATCATGAATCTATCGTTTCAGTTCTCTGTAATAACTTTCTGTTGCATCTAACAACAATGTATCCATTGCATGCTTTCTTGTGACTTAGTCATATTTACATCAGTAGAATATCGATGACAAAACAGATACGTGATTTTGCCTCTTAGATATTCGTTTTGTCTCCATAGGAAGTTGAATCTGAAGACATTGCTCTTTTCAACATCATTATCATCAGAGTGCGGAGTGGGGGGGGGCATCATTATCGTTTTGAGGAGGTTGTTTTTGTCCACCCGTTTTAATTGATTTTTGTTGCTTTTCAATTTCTTCTTTCCTTGACTTTTCTCTTTTACTTTTTGGAATTCTCCAGACAGTTAAAGTAGTAACGCCCACAACCAACGTCAATCCCATATTACACTACAATGAGGTGGTGGTGTTGCCGGTTTCTACTGTTAAGGCGGCGAGCTGGCAGAAACGTTAGCACGTCGGGCGAAATGCTTAGCCGTATTTCGTCTAGCCGTTACGTTCTGAGTTCAAATTCCGCCGAGGTCGACTTTGCCTTTCATCCTTTCGGGGGTCGATAAATTAAGTACCAGTTGCGCACTGGGGTCGATGTAATCGACTTAATACCAATGTCTGTCCTTGTTTGTCCTCTCTGTGTTTAGCCCCTTGTGGGTAATAAAGAAATAGGTTTCTACTGTTAAGGAACAGGGCGTCTGCTCGCTTCTTTTCGGGTACAAGGTTGATGCCCCTCAGAGCCCTAACTAGTGCTCTGGAATCTGGAACTTCTTGTTGCTGCCTCGGTTGGTTTCACTGCTTTCATTTCCGTCTCCCTTTTTCAGCGCTTTCCATTTCGTCAAACCAAATATCCCTCACTGCATATATAGCAACCAAAGTCTCTGTTCTGTACACATATTTAATCCCCACCCATTACCGAAAGCTGAAAAGTTATCTCCCTTACACACAACAATAACAATAATAACAACCAATTACCTCCCTTTATTTATCTACTTGTGAAGTCATTCACTCATGAATTTCATCACACACAACATGGACCAAACTTCTTCTTAAGAAAAAATATATATTCAAATAAATAAAACATAATATCATGAATAGCGGTAGCGAAACCGGTCGATATATTAACATTTATATTAAAACTATGTAAATGTGCGTATTTTCCTTTTTTAATTTCTAATATACATTACAACTCACCACGTGGGGATAATCGAAATTCCTCTTTTCTGTTACTACTATATGTATATATATATAATATATATATATATATATATATATATATATATATATATATATATATATATATTTATATATATATATATATCCTTGTTTTTTCTGTGTGCCTTTCTGTAGAAGAGCGTAGGCTCGAAACGTAAAAGACTTTTCTATTCCTGAGCGTTATTCTATTACATCTGTTTGTTTTGTACACCACCTGTCTTCGTCTTTTGTTTTTTTCGTAAACTTCTCTCTCTCTCTCTCTCTCTCTCTCTATATATATATATATATATATATATATATAGGTAAACAGTAAAAATAATTACAGACATGGACAAGAACATGAAACACCACAGAGACGACACAAGAACCACAGGACGGGACATTCGAAGCCCTCAGTCATCAGTCAAGAACCAGATCATCTT
>NC_043017.1:33131915-33149415 GCF_006345805.1 Octopus sinensis | reverse complement strand
ATCTGGTGAGATGGCAGAACCGTTAGCACACCGTGCGAAATTATTAGCGACATTTCGTCAGTCTCAACATACTGATTTCAAATTCTGCTGTGATCGGCTTTGCCTTTCATCCCGTTGAGCAGTGGTCCCTTCACAAAACTGCTGACTATGTACCTAAATTTGAAAGCATTATATTATTATTATTATTATTATTATTATTATTATTATTATTATTATTATTATTGTTATTATTATTATTATTATTAATATTATCATTATTATTATTACCATTATTGTGTGAGAGAGCAGTGCATGCCTCAAAGTGAGACTGGGGTAAAATATACGAAGCCCAGTATACCCATCATGATTACCCGTCCGATAAGGCTACATCAGGCACATACATCACAATCATATGTGCGCAACATAGCGATCTCATATCAAGATAAACAGCACATGACCTTGCAGGTGGGGCCAATTCAGAATTTTCTTCCAATAACACTTCCAATAAGTTAAGATCAGAAGCCATTTGAGCCATTGTCTGGTAATGCATCAATCATCATCATCATCATCACCACCACAACCACCACCACCACAATCATCATCATCACCATCATCATCATCATCATCATCATCAACATCATCATCATCATCATCGCCATCATCATCATCATCGTCATCGTCATCGTCGTCGTCGTCACCATCATCATCATCATCATCATCATCATCATCATCATCATCATCATCATCATCATTATCATTATCATCATTATTATCATTATTATTATTATTATTATTATTATTATTATTATTATTATTATTATTTTATTATTCAGTAGTTTTATTTTTATAGCGTGCTTTCACTTCACTACCGAGCGCAGCTCTGTGTGCCTTGGGTATGTGCTGTGATTTGTTGTGATGCTCTGATGGTTATTGTATGGAAAGTGTTCTGCGTAGGATGTGTGCAGTGCCTAGTAGTGCAATTTTCTGTATGTTATATGTGGTTGTAAGTCCTGGTGTTTTTGTTATGTATTTGTCTGAAAATTTTTTTATCATGCCTTATGCACCTACTATGATAGGAATTGTTTCCGTTTTTAGATTCAACATTCTGGTTACCTCTATTTCCAGGTCTTTGTATTTTGAAAGTTTCTCCATTTCTTTTAGAGCCACGTTGTCATCTGCCGGTATTGATACATCAATTAGAAAGCATTTTTTTTCTTCATGATCTCTGACAACTATATCTGGTCTGTTGGCCTTAATTTCTCATCTGTGTGTATCGGCATATCCCAGAGTATGGTTGCTTTCTCGTTTTCTGTGACCTTTTCGGTGGTGTGTGCCTATACCATCTTTTTTCTGTTGTTATTCCATAATGTTGGCATAGTTTCCAGTGTAGTAGGTTCCAAACTCGTCATATCTGTGAATATATTCCTTCTTAGCCAGGACTGGGCAGCCAGAGATAATATGATTTATTGTTTCTTGTCCATCTACACATATTCTGCAGTTACTTGTTATATTTCTTTTCATTACATGTTTTTGGTAATTTCTGGTGGGGAGGCTTTTGTTTTGTGCTGCAATTAAAAATCCCTCTGTTTCTGCTTTGAGTCCTGAGCTTTTCAACCATTACTGGGATTTTTCTTTGTCTATTTGTTTTGCATTTAGTTTAGTCCAGTATTTACCATGAAGGGGCTTTTCTTGCCATCGTTTTATCATGGTTCTTTGCTGTTCTATTTTTAGTTTGGATTTCATTTGTTTTATAGCTTTTGTTGTTTCTTCATCTTCTTCTTCTTCTTCTCCTTCTTCATATTTGTTAGGTGGTATGATTTCTTGTTTGTATTTGTCAGCTTCCTTAAATACTGAGAACAGTTTTTTGTTTTGCTCGTGTTTTGCCGCTATTTGTATCTGTTTTCCTTCCTTCTGAAGTAGATATTTTTGCAGTCCTTTGGTGGTTATTTTATATTAGTTTTCCAGCTGTATAAGGCCTCTACCACCTTCTATACGTTGTATATATAGTCTTTCTATGTCAGATTTTGGGTGATGCATCCTAGATCCTGTCATTATTTTTCTTGTTTTCCTATCTAGTTTGGTCAGTTCATTTAGTGTCCAATTAAGGATATTGTAGCTGTAACTTATAACTGGGACAGCTAAAGTGTTAATACCTATTATCTTGTTTTTAGCATTGAGCTCTGTTTTTAGTATTGATCTACCTCGTCTATAATATTCTTTTTTATTTTCTCTTTCATTTGTGTGTGTTGTGTCTTATCTAGTTCATGGATTCCTAAGTATTTGTAAGTTTGGCTTTGGTCTAATTCTTTTATTTCACTGGTTTTATCTAGTGTGATGTTGCTACTCTTAACTAGTTTTCCTCTTTTCATGGTTACTTTGGCACATTTTTCTAATCCAAATTTCATATCTATTTCTTTGGTAAATCCATGAACTGTCTTTAATAGTGTTTCCAGCTGTTTGTCATTTGCAGCGTATAGTTTTAGGTCATCCATATATAAAAGGTGGCTGATCGTTTTGCCGTAACATTTATATCCGCATCCAGTTCTATTCAGCATATCAGATAGAAGTGACAGTGCCAAGTAGAAAAGGAGTGGAGAGAGCGTGTCTCCCTGGAATATTCCTCTTCTAATGGGAATGGCTTTGGTTTTCATGAGTCCCTCTTTTGTTTGGAGCTGTAGCACTGTTTGCCATTTATTCATAGAGTGTCCTATGAATTTTATAATTGTTGGTACTACTTTGTTAATGGCTAGTGTTTCGAGGATCCATGTGTGGGAATGCTATCAAACGCATTTTTGTAGTCGATCCAGGCCATACTGAGGCCTTTCTTCTTTCTGTGGCTGTCTTCAGTTATGGCTTTATTAATCACTAGCAGTATCGCCCGGCGTTGCTCGGGTTTGTAAGGGAAATAATTATATAAGCATTTTTAGAGATGTAAAGTATAATAGCCATCTCAATATGGCTAACCACAAAGGGGGAGGGGTGTTACTGTAGCTTTTTACGTTCTGAGATTTAATAATAAATTTTAGAGAGTTACTTCCCTTATATATGTCAAAATGGATTAAAAATGGGAAAAATTGATGGTAAATTTTTTTTTTAAATCGTAGACTCATCGTAGACGCGCGCTAATACCCAGACGGTCTCGATATGAATCACGACTATAAGATACCCGGTTTTGGTTAAACTGCACCGCAAAATGTGGGAGTAGTTAGGAATGTAAATCGTAGGAGACAGACACACAACCTCACTTTTATATATAAAGATTTCCTCTATTTACATAATATTGAGGTCTCTTTCTTTCTTTTGTTATCTTACTGTTTTTACCAATATACATATATATATATATATATATATATAAATATATATATAGTTACAGAGATGTACTTGCATAGCAAGTGACTTGATCTGAGATCGTGTGCTGGAACGAAAACAGTTGCAGCGTTGAAGGTGTTTATAAGCCATTTAGAAACACACAAAAACCGTTAGATTCACTTCAACATTAAAATTTAATTTGTCAAAATATTTTCGTCGCTTTGAGACCGCGACCTGTTAGCACGATATTTTTGTCAGTGAACAGGTCGCGGTCTGAAAGCGACGAAAATATTTTGGCAAATTAAATTTAAATGTTGAAGTGAATGTAACGGTTTTTGTGTGTTTTTAAATGGCTTACAAACACCTGCAATATATATATACACATATATATATATATATGTATGTATGTATGTGTGTATATGTGTATGCATGTATGTGTGTGTGTGTGCGTGTCTGTGCTTGTGATTGTCCTCCACCACTGCTTGACAACGAATGTTGGTTTGTTTACATCCCTGTCATCTAGTGGTTTGACAAAGGAAACAGATAGAATAAGTACAATGCTTACAAAAATAAAACTGGAGTTGATTCATTAAACTACAATTCTTCAAGGCATTGCCCCAGCATGGCCACAGACCAATGGCTGGAAAAAGCAGAAGAATAAAAGAATACATTCTCTGCTTTGGTCATATGTTGAAGGCATGAGAAAGCTTGAGTTTACATGAGAAGGCCTAACAGACCTGGTAGAAACAGCAGCCAAATCTCCCTCAAATCACACCTTACTGTCTTATGTATGTATATATATATATGAGCCAATGAGGGGGACCTCTACATGGTAGCTAGACCTGGTAGAAATAGCAGCCAAATTTCCCCCAAATCACACCTTACTGTCTTATCTATGTATATATGTATGTATGAGCCTATGAGGGAGACCCCTACATGGCAGCTAGACCTGGTAGAAAGCAGCAGCCAAATTTCCCCCAAATCACACCTTACTGTCTTATCTATGTATATATGTATGTATGAGCCTATGAGGGAGACCCCTACATGGCAGCTAGACCTGGTAGAAATAGCAGCCAAATTCCCCCAAATCACACCTTACTGTCTTATCTATGTATATATGTATGTATGAGCCTATGAGGGAGACCCCTACATGGCAGCTAGACATGGTAGAAATAGCAGCCAAATCTCCCTCAAATCACACCTTACTGTCTTATCTTTCTGCTACTTGGATATAGGTGTTATATTCGTCGTAAAAAACTTTCCTGTCACACACTCACGCACACGCACACACACACACATGCACCCTCACACACACACACACGCGCACACCCACACACACCCACTCACACACACGCACGTTAGCTTACAATTTTATTTATATATTTGCTTGTCTCTGTGGAAAGAGGAAGTGGGAGGCAGAGTGAAAGAATCACTCACTACAGTAAGTCAATTACTTTCATTTTATTCGTTGCCCACTGTGTGTGTGCGTTTGCGTGTGCTGTAAACCAGACTAAGAAAAGCATTTGACACACCACCAGAATGTGAGTTTTCTGTAAATTTTGCTTAATGGAGTTTAAATTTTAAAAACTGGACCTGGCATGACGCGATGCATTGTACTCTTAAAAATGCAAGGTAAATTGTAATTGAAGAAATCCTATATTGTAGATTTGTATAACTCCCAAAGGGAGGCAGATAAAATCTGCCTTTTATAATAAGAGATTAGTTGATCTTTACAGCCATATGAGCCTTTGCGGCATCCTTTCTGCTCTTCTGGAAACAGGTTGTTTTCGTCCAGGTGCTTATTCAGCCTTTGCGATATCACTGCATTATTATTATCATTATTATTATTATTATTATTATTATATTATTATTATTATTATTATTATTATTACTATTACTATTACTATTATTATTATTATTATATTATTATTATTATTATTATTATTATTATAATGTCTCTATAATTTATCGAGGTTCAAAAGAAAATGAAGAATATATAAACCACGTGAATTTCGTTTAGTTTTCCTGTAGTCTACTTTTATGGTTCCCTCTGCATATATAATCGACTTAGATTTTACCCGAAATTGCTGGCCTTGTGCCAAAATTCGAAACCAATATCAATCTCTGCTACGTGCTTTGTATTCAATGAATTTCGTTTACTATTTAACTTTTAACCATATTGGCCACACAGGGCTGGACACAGAGGGGACAAATACAAATGTAGAGCTTTTCTTTTCGAAGATGGAAAAGGAAAAAGAAATAAAAGGAAACAAATGTAAACTTTCGATCAAAAGGGATCGGGAAAAAAAGCGATCAAAAGGGATCGTGTATCACAGAAAGAATTTTTTTTCAAAGTAACAAACAAGATTATGTTCATCCGTGGAAAGAAAAGCCCACAGAAAAGACAAGAGACAGATAGATAGAGATAGATAGATAGATAGATAGATAGATAGATAGATAGATAGATAGATAGATAGATAGATAGATATATAAATTGATAGATAGATAGATAGATAGATAGATAGATAGATATATAGATAGATAGATAGATAGATAGATAGATAGATACTAGGAGAGTGAGAGAAAGAAAGAGTTAGTGAAGAAGATGGATACTGTGATAAATAAATATAGACTAGCTAACTCACAGATTCAATACATCGTGCCAAGTTATAATTAATAAGAATTTCTCTTAATAAGCGACAGAACTTGATTACCTTAGTAAAAAATTCTAGTCTATTGAAAAAGGAGTAAAAACATCCAGGGATTTTTTATTAATTAAGAATTGAATCCAAGTGCCCGACCTTGCCATTTGATCCCTCAGAATGCCAGCAAACTAGATGGCAGGAGATTTCAAGTGATGCACACGATATCTGTCTGTATATCTGTTTGTTATCTGTTTGTTATCTGTCTGTATATCTGTTTGTTATCTGTTTATATATCCTAGTTTCTCTCTAAACGATTGAAAAGTGGAATAGAATGATTCCGTACGAGAAAAGGAGTGTCTGTAATGCAACGAGCAGTGTCCCCTCTCAAAATGATCACCACTTTTGTTTCCTCACGACCTACTTCTGAAATCTAGTCTCTTCGAGGCTAAATTTCATACAATTGACAATAATTTTATCAATAAATGAAGTTATATATATAGGCGACAGAAAGATACACAGAAAAAAAACAAGGAGAGAAACAAGGAGAAAAAAAATGCGTGTAGGAGCTAACGATCTACCATGGCGTCATATATACATATACATATGTATATGTATATATATATATATATATGTGTGTGTGTGTGTGTGTATGATATATATATATATGTGTGTGTGTGTGTGTATGATATATATATATATATATTATATATATATATATATATGTGTGTGTGTATGTATATATATATATATATATATATACGAATGGGCTTTTGTATATGCATATTCTTCCTTTGAGACAGATTAACGCTTGTGGTGTTTCTCCCTTATCATATTCTGAGAAACCACATAAAAAAAAGATAAAAATTGTCTCTAATCTTGTGTACATAAACTGTTAAAACCAGATTTCGAAGAGAAAGAAACATCCACACAGAAATAAATTTAAAGAGATAAATAAATTAAGGGATGGCTTAGGAGCCGCTTCTTTATTTTGGAATATGTTTCAATTCGATATTGAAAACGTTGTTATTGTAAGGAAACGTATATTAGCCAGAATATTGAGCAGAAATAAAAATCTGTCTGAATTTTGTGTGAACTTTTTACATTTTTGACTGCGTGTAGGGATTCGGTACTTCTCAGCAGTGAAGAAATTAACTTCAATCTAATTCTGTTCTTAGGATACAGCAAATCCGTTCTTAATTACTGTGTCACCACACTTGAAAAAGAAGATTTAAATTAGGTAATTTTAACTATGGTGCGTCATGGGAATAACGTATTTCAAATAATACCAAACTAAAGATTTTGGATCTTTTCTCTTTGAACGGCAGATCGAGAAATTAATTTTTTGTAACTAAACACTTTCAAACTTCGGACACTGGTCAATTTGTGTCATATAAAACATCTATTACTCTTAGTGTTGCTGAGAAAAGTTTATGTTTTCAAGATTATTTCGTATTAAAGTAGTCGTATTTCGGTAATTTCAACCAATCAACGACGTGTATTCAACTAAATAAACTTACTGCCGGTGTTTGTCAACAACAACTTCTGGCGGTGTATATTTCGTTTGTGACTGTTATTTATGACATATTTCATCTCAGTTCCGTTCGTATAAATAAACGAGTGTATCTGAAGCATATTTACTTCATGGCACCACCAAAATCGTTCATGCATTTCTACTGCTTTTATTTTTCTTTCTTTCTTGTTTTTCATCTACCATTTACGGAAAGACTTTTTTGCCCCACATCCCACATGACAATAAATTTATTTCGCTTCGAATCACGCTTGCTATTTGACCCTGAATGAAGGTGCACAGGATATTATGCTGGGTTGAATGCGCAACTGCACATACGCTGTGCAGCAGAAACACGTGTCGGTCATTGTAACCAAATAAATATGCTGTAAGACCAACTGTAAAATTAAAGGGAAAAAAATTCTGATGATGTACCTATCTCTGTGTTACTCTTTTACTTGTTTCAGTAATTTGACTGAGGCCATGCTGGAGCACCACCTTTAGTCGAGCAAATCGACTCCAGGACTTATTCTTTGTAAGCCTAGTACTTATTCTAACGATATCTTTTTGTCGAACCGCTAAGTTACGGGGACGTAAACGCACCAGCATCGGTTGTCAAGCGATGTTGGGGGACAAACACAGACACACGACACACACACAACACACACACACACACACACACACACAACACACACACACACACACACACAACACACACACACACAACACCACACACATATATATATATATATAATATATATATTTAATGTAGGATAAATTTTTTTCGAAAAAAATTTTATCAATGGCCAGCATATTAAAAAATACTTTCAAAGGTTAAATTAATAAACAAATAATAAATAAGGGCAAACAAAAAAATTTCTAATCCCAAATATCCCGAAAACAGACACATTGTCCATAACAATTATAATATTTTCACAATATGCACGATACTCAAAACAAAGGTCAACAGAAATTTCTAAAAAATTCCATTATTACCATATCGGACCGATTTCAGAGTTAGTTCGGAAGAACCCTCCCTTTGTCAGTGATAAATGTGGCAAAGAAATCGATTTCAGGGTTCTTACGAACTAACCCTGAAATCGGTCCGAAATGGTAATAATGGAATTTTTCAAAAAATTCTGTCGACCCTTTTTTGAGTAGCGTGCGTGTTGTGAAAAAATTATAATGGTTATGGACAATGTATCTATTTTATATACACATACATATATATATATTAGAGAGAGAGAGATAGATAGATATAGATAGATAGATAGTAGATAGATAGATAGATAGATAGATAGATAGATAGATAGATAGATAGATAGATAGATAGATAGATAGATATAGATAGATAGATAGATAGATAGATAAATAGATAGATAGATAGATAGATAGATAGATAGATATAGATAGATAGATAGATAGATAGATAGATAGATAGATAGATAGATAGGTAGATAGATAGATAGATAGATAGATATAGATAGATATAGATAGATAGATAGATAGATAGATAGATAGATAGATAGATAGATTGATTGATTGATAGATAGATAGATAGATAGATAGATAGATAGATAGATAGATAGATAGATAGATAGATAGATAGATAGATAGATAGATAGATAGATATAGATAGATAGATAAGTTCTTTATTGGCCACACAGGGCTGCACAGATAAATAGATAGATATAGATATAGATATACGACATAATCGTGACAACATATCAAGCGAAACCGCGTGTATTTAGCGAAGTATACTATTTAAAAAGAAAAAATTAATGAGATTTATTTTGCAATGAAGGATGCCACAGACAACCATGTTTACAGTATCCCACCCGCAAGGGAAAGATGCAGCGTAGATCGAAATGGTCATGTTGAATAAAGATTCTTGCGAACTCCATTTTCTGTTTTCCTCAGTCATTACACACACACACACAGACACACACACACACATATATATATATATATATATTTAATGTAGGATAAATTTTTTTCGAAAAAAATTTTATCAATGGCCAGCATATTAAAAAATACTTTCAAAGGTTAAATTAATAAACAAATAATAAATAAGGGCAAACAAAAAAATTTCTAATCCCAAATATCCCGAAAACAGACACATTGTCCATAACAATTATAATATTTTCACAATATGCACGATACTCAAAACAAAGGTCAACAGAAATTTCTAAAAAATTCCATTATTACCATATCGGACCGATTTCAGAGTTAGTTCGGAAGAACCCTCCCTTTGTCAGTGATAAATGTGGCAAAGAAATCGATTTCAGGGTTCTTACGAACTAACCCTGAAATCGGTCCGAAATGGTAATAATGGAATTTTTCAAAAAATTCTGTCGACCCTTTTTTGAGTAGCGTGCGTGTTGTGAAAAAATTATAATGGTTATGGACAATGTATCTATTTTATATACACATACATATATATATATATAGAGAGAGAGAGATAGATAGATAGATAGATAGATAGATAGATAGATAGATAGATAGATAGATAGATAGATAGATAGATAGATAGATAGATAGATAGATAGATAGATATAGATAGATAGATAGATAGATAGATAAATAGATAGATAGATAGATAGATAGATAGATAGATATAGATAGATAGATAGATAGATAGATAGATAGATAGATAGATAGATAGGTAGATAGATAGATAGATAGATAGATATAGATAGATATAGATAGATAGATAGATAGATAGATAGATAGATATAGATAGATTGATTGATTGATAGATAGATAGATGATAGATAGATAGATAGATAGATAGATAGATAGATAGATAGATAGATAGATAGATAGATAGATAGATAGATATAGATAGATAGATAAGTTTCTTTATTGGCCACACAGGGCTGCACAGATAAATAGATAGATATAGATATAGATATACGACATAATCGTGACAACATATCAAGCGAAACCGCGTGTATTTAGCGAAGTATACTATTTAAAAAGAAAAAATTAATGAGATTTATTTTGCAATGAAGGATGCCACAGACAACCATGTTTACAGTATCCCACCCGCAAGGGAAAGATGCAGCGTAGATCGAAATGGTCATGTTGAATAAAGATTCTTGCGAACTCCATTTTCTGTTTTCCTCAGTCATTACACACACACACACAGACACACACACACATATATATATATATATATATACATGTGTGTGCGTGTGTGTTTTGAAAGAGGTAGAGCCATCATAAGATATCTCTGCCTGTTTCAAAGCGAATACGTTCCATATTGTGCTCCCAGTTAGTAAATACTTCTCACGGGAAAACATAATTTCAAAAAGAAAAACACAACTGCTGATGATATTAAAATTGCTGAAAATTGTTCGTTTTAGCTCTTAACAGACCATCTAGGAATATTGCATATCTACAGGCACTGAACAAGACATTGGAAATTTTACTAATTTGAAAAATAATCTGTTTAAAGTAATTATGTAAATTAGAACAGTATGTTTAAAAACCCAGTTTTCTAGAAAATGAAATAAACTACTGCAATAAAATAATTATTTTAGCTATTATATATTTTATGGCAATGTGGTTAAGAGGCACGCTTCAACACTGTGTGGTTTCGTGTTCAGTTGCAACAGAATAGCACCTTGGGCTTGTAAAATAGCCCCGGGGCGACTAAAGCTTTGTGAACGATTTGGTAGATGCAAAATGGGTGAAATCATGTTGTGTGCGTATGTTGTAACTACACACGTTCAGTTGGCGATTTCTTTTCTTTCTTTTGTTTTTTCCCCTATCTCTTTTCCGACGAAGAGCTATGCTCAAAACGTCAAACTCTCATTTTTTATCGTGTGTCAAACTAATACATTCCCTGTGTATGTTCTTTTGTCCGTTAATTTTATTATTTGTTTATTTGAAAAGTGATTGTTTAAATGAATTGACTATATATATATATATATATATATGTAGTAAACAAACTTTGGAAGTGTCGGATGTGGTTGGTTTCAATTTGTATTGGAACTCGTTGGTGGTGGGTACTCGTTGTCAGGCCTGGCAGCAGTTTACCTCGCTTGCAATGTATAGAAAACACCGTGTCATACAATCACTGATTTAATAGAATTTTACTGAAATACCACAAAGAATAACGGTTATGGCCTCGTGTTGATATAAACACTCTCACTCACACGTATTTCGTATCTCTTTACGAAAAGCTTTCAAACAGTGTTCGTTTATTGGATTTCATTCAGACGATATTGGTAAGCAAGAAGCTATAGCAGAAGAGGGATCGAAACTACAGCCACAAGATTGTGAAACAAATTTCTTAATATTACAGCCATACCTGCGCCCATGCTGTTTGATTAATTATTGATATGAAATAAAATTTAGCTTCGAGAATTGTTTAGAACTGAATTGTGAACAAAAAATGGCGGCTGAATAGATATAACTATTATATGAAAGTGAATTCCCAAAAGTATTTATATGAATGAAATGAACGCATCGGTACATTGACCTCGAGGTAAAAAAATACCCAATAATATTCAAATTGAAATAAAACCTTTTAGTTTTACATTGATTTTTAGATATTAGATCCTAAGCAGGTTGTATGATCTTTGTTTTTTTTCCAGTTTCATGGACTGATCTTTCCAATAATCTGAAACTGATAGCGGCAACACGTCTAATTTGTTGCCATCATAAAAAAAGATCATAGATGTAGAGGCCCTTGTGATCAATAACCTCAAAAGTTAAATAAATTAAATTTAAATTTGATTGAATTCATTTTGATTTTTCAGAACTAATCAAAAGCTGAAAGCTGATTAAACAAACCATGTTTGTATATAACATTGTTATACGAAATACGATTCTTTGAGGGAGTACTTGATGCATCTTGGAGTTATATCTCTCTGTTGGTGTCGTAGTCCATTGTTTTATTATGATATGGAAACTAACGGCATTTAATACTTTTGATAACACTATATGACAGTCATTGAGTAAAATTATAAATGGACACTCGACATAAAAGAAATAGTAATAAATTTTCCTTTATTTGAACGGACAATAATCCAAGATAAAATATATCTGCAAAGCACAGCATGGCCATATCTCGATTGCAGGCTTCATTCAACAACAACCACACCAACAAAAACAAATTTATATTACAATGGTTATTCATAAGTTTAATATGGTAACATGGTAATAATTTTGTTAACGATTATCGTTGGCACGCCGGGAACAAGTTTAGCGTCATTTCACCCGTCTTTACGTTCCGAGTTCAAATTCTACCGAGGTCGACTTTGCTTTTCATCCCTTTGGACTCAATAACATAAGTACTTGTTGAGCACTGGGGTCGATTTAATCGACTAACTCCCCACCCACTGAAATTGCTGGGCTTGTACCAAAATTTGAAACCAATATTGTTAACAATGATTTATTTATGCTCAGCTTATACTACCGTGGAATAATTTTATGACTGGTTTTACATCGGCATTTAACAAATTCTGATTTAATTGCTCTCAGAAAGTGGAAGAACAATGGCTAGCACGGAGGGATTCGAACCAGGAGCCTAAAGGGGTGGAACTAAATACAAAAATATTTTTACGTGTCGTACAGATTCTAGCATTCATTAAACCTATTTCTTTACTACCCACAAGGGGCTAAATACAGAGAGAACAAACAAGGACAGACAAACGGATTAAGTCGATTATATCGACCCCAGTGCGTAACTGGTACTTATTTAATCGAACCCGAAAGAATGAAAGGCAAAGTCGACCTCGGCGGAATTTGAACTCAGAACGTAACGGCAGACGAAATACCGCTACGCATTTCGCTCGGCGTGCTAACGACTCTGCCAGCTCGCCGCCTTTCTAGCATTCATTAAACCCTTAATTGAAACTAATGATATGATTTCTTTTTACTTTATTAGCAACAAAGGCTCGAAGAGAAACCAAAAATAGAGAACTTTCATTTGGGGTTACGAAGAAAAAGAAGATAACATAGAGTGTGAAGAAGAAGAATGCTTACAAATTATGAAAGATGGGGTGAGAGAAGTTCCATAATAAATAGAACATATTTAGAATTCTAAAGGTACGCTCACGTGCATACATATACACACAGACTCTCTCTCTCTTTCTCTCTCTTTCACACACACACACACACACACATATATATATGCGTGTATATGCACACACATTTGCGTACATCTATATATACACAGATGCATGCATAGAGACATTTGCACAGAAAAAAATTAAAATGCTCCAAAATGTACAATAATTAAAACGAGATGAAATTTAAAGAAAAAAAAACCGAAGAATTTTTGGTTAGGTAGAGAATATTTTTGCCGTTTCTGTTTCCACGAATTTCTGGATGTGACTTTTATACTTATGTTTTTTCTTCCTGTCAGTTGCAGGACCTTAAATGACCCTCTATACTGATATAAAACTGGCGTCGACAATCTTTGTTCTTTCGTTTGATTACAGGAAATATTTAAGATTTCCACCAAAACTATAGAATTTCCTTTAAATGGAAGAGATGATTCAAACGTTCTGACTACGACTTTCGTAAACCTCTTGATGTTCTCTCCATACTTCAAACAGGAAATGATGAGCTTTGCGCATCTCATTCCAAGTAATCGTACGGTTCAAAAACTGTAAGCAACTTTTTTCCGTATTGAAAAAAACCCACAGTAAGCAACATCTTGAGAATTCCTAAAGCAAATTAAGCTGTTATCCCACTCTGTAAGTAAGAACGTAAATGTTGCATCTAAAACGTTTGCTATTACAATCTTAACATATATATGATTGTATGACGCCATATTGATATGTTTAGCTGGATCAAATCTTTCTAAAAATTTGGGAAAGAAATAGTGGTAAATAACTTATTAATATGGATAACTTTTTTTTTTGTTGGAAAGATACCTTTGGAACTTTATTTATCCTGTATACATTTTTAATGAAAGAAAATGTATTTGTTCATTTTCTGTGAACTTGTAAATTTCCAAAATCTCGAAGAATCAACCATTTTTTTGTACCAATATTTTGTTTTAGTTAAGGCGGCGAGCTGGCAGAAATGCTAGCACGCCGGACGAAATGCTTAGCGTTATATCATCTGCCGTTACGTTCTGAGTTCGAATTCCGCCGAGGTCGACTTTGCCTTTCATCCTTTCGGAGTCGATAAATTAAGGACCAGTTATGCACTGGGGTCGATATAATCGACTTAATCCGTTTGTCTGTCCTTGTTTGTCCCCTCTGTGTTTAGCCCCTTGTGAGCAATAAAGAAATAAGGAACGCTAGCAGTATTTCGTCTGCCGCTACGTTTTGCCTTTCATCCTTTCGGGGTCGATTAAATAAGTACCAGTTACGCACTGGGGTCTATATAATCGACTTAAACCGTTTGTTTGTCCTTCTTTATCGTCTCTGTGTTTAGCCCCTTGTAGGTAGTAAAGAAATAGATATTTCGCCTGCCGCTACGTTCTGAGTTCAAATTCCGCCGAGGTCGACTTTGCCTTCGATCCTTTCGGGAATCGATAAATTAAGTACCAGTTTCGTACTGGTGTCGATCTAATCAACTAGCCCCCTCCCCCAAAACTTTTGGCCTTGTACCTAGAGTAGAAAAGAATATTTTGTTTTAGCTGTGAGGTGGCGAAATGGCATAATCGTTACCACTCCGGACAAAATACTTAATGGTTATGCCGCTGGGGGTCAACATTGCCTTTCTTCCCTTTTGGTGGGGTCGATAGAAAGTACCAGTTGAACACTATCATCGATGTAACGGACTTACTCCGCTCCCTCGAACTTGATGGCCTTGTGCCAAAATTTGGAACAAATATTTATTTTAACCGTAAGCAAAGTGCTGGCAGGATTTTTACCGCGCTGGACACAATGCTTAGCGGCATTTCTTAGACTTTATATTCTGAGTTCAAATTCCGCTGGGATCGACTTTGCTTTTCATCCATTTGGGGTTGATACAATAAGTACCAGTTGAACACTGGCGTCGATATAATTCAAGTTACCCGCTCCCAAGTAACTGTTGGCCATGTGTCAAAAGTTGAAACCAATATTTATTTTAGCCATAGTTACATACTGATAATTATTCAAAATGGGTCGATTTCCCGTAAAATAAATTCACATCGCATGAAGCCAATGGTTTTGGTTCTTAATAAGGTGTTCATTTGGTCGTCTGAAGCTTGTTCTTCGAAGGCATTAAATCATAATTCAGCTCTGGATTGATTTCAGGAATGAGAAAGCAAATAACATTTTTTCCTACGTAGTTCATTGCCTCAATATTATGGAAACATGGATATATTTAATTTTTTGTTAGTATTTCCTCGGATCCTCAACAGAAAATTACAAAACTGTCACTTAATTTTCATCCCTTGAAATTATGTAGCACCTGTAATACAAATGCTATATGTCTCTAAGAAATACTTCTAATCTATTAGTCTATTGTCTCCCATTCTATACTTACACGCTTCGTTCTCACGTATTAAGTAAGCTCTGGGAAATCAGGATAGTAAATAGCATATTCTTTGGAGAAGGCATTCTATTCGCGGTTAACTTTCGTCCATAATTGATTTAGTATCTTTGTCACCATCAAAGCAAACATACTAATGTCCTTCTAAATAGAACATTACCTGTTGAACAGAGGCACATGAGTACTATAATCTAAGCTATAACACCTTCCACGGGGCCATGGCTGCTGAAAGTTAGCGTCTATTAAAGTACTTTTTCTATTATTTACATCATTGCACTTGGATTTTGTTTTGTCTGTGACAGTCGTAGTGACATAATTACATTTATAATATGTTTATTCATATATTTTATTGATTTTAAAAGTTGCATTTACAGTGATCACTTTACTTCCCACTAACATGCTGAAAATCTAGTAATAATCGCCCAATTTTCGAAATCCATTTTTGATTTAGAATTTGGAAACTGTTTTCCTAACATTTATAACGTAAGTTACTTTATGATCTTAAGTTGAAAGACATTGCATTCGCCGTCAACTATGAAAGAGGAATTATAGTCACTTCTCATATGCACAGGACCATACTACATACTTCTTTGTAACAGTTTGAAACATTCTTGGTTACGTTTCAGTATTCGGTGATTTTGCAGAGACAAATCAATAATTTTCTTTTCTGGGTAGTGATTATTAAAGATACAAATGAGTAGATTATGTTTCCGAAAAACAAAACAAAATCCCTTTGAATTTGATCTGTAGGTTTTCTAATTTTTCATCAATATTGATTACAGGTGAAAGTAATAAACCTTTCTACTATATGTACAAGGCCTGAAATTATGGGGGAGAGGTAAGTCAATTACGTCGACCCCACTGTTTCACGGGTGCTTAATTTATCAATCCTGAAAGGATGAAAGACGACCTCGGTGGAATTTGAACTCAGAACTTAGCGACGGGCAAAATACCTATTTCTTTACTAACCACAAGGGGCTAAACACAGAGAGGACAAACAAGGACAGACAGACGGATTAAGTCGATTATATCGACCCCAGTGCGTAACTGGTACTTATTTAATCGACCCAGAAAGGATGAAAGGCAAAGTCGACCTCGGCGGAATTTGAATTCAGGACATAGTGGCAGACGAAATACCGCTAAGCATTTCGCCCGGCGTGCTAACGTTTCTGTCAGCTTTGCATCCTAAGTGAAAGTAATAATGAAATCTTTTTTGTGTACATTAGTTACGTTCGAACAATTACTACGATGTCTCGTTAAAGTCTCTGATTCCATCCTAGGTTAGTCAATGGCCATTATTTCGGTGCCCATGTGATACATACTTTGATACAATTCGATTCTAATTATTTCATTTTTTAATTGGAGTCTACGCAGATATACATGTTAAAATAATACTTTTTGACTAAAATACCGAAGTAGTGAAGATAACGGAAATCCATTTCAGTTACTGTCCGCCTCCATTCGTTTTTCTGATTTGTGTAGTAATCCTTTGCTTTTCCAGCAATGTCACATACTGAACCGACATCATAACGTCTATCACTAAATAAACATAGCAATAGAAACTGTAATAGGCCTTGTCTGTTTGATGTTACACTCGCTCCTGCGAAACGTC
>NC_043017.1:33109415-33124415 GCF_006345805.1 Octopus sinensis | reverse complement strand
ATATAACCCACCACCACTACACACATGTACACTCACACATATACATATATAAACTCAGATCACACACAAAATAGATAAATAGATAGGTAGGTATGTATGTAGGTAGGTAGGTAGGTAGGTAAAAACACACACTCACACACACTTTCTTGCTCTCATCTACAAACATTTGAGCATTAATAGCTATTTCTTTACTACCCACAAGGGGCTAAACACAGAGGGGACAAACAAGGACAGACGAACGGATTAAATCGATTACATCGACCCCAATACGTAACTGGTGTTTAATTCATTGACCCCGAAAGAATGAAAGGTAAAGTTGACCTCGGCGGAATTTGAACTCAGAACGTAACGGCAGACGAAATACTGCAAAGCATTTCGCCCGGTGCGCTAACGCTTCTGCCAGCTCACCGCCTCGAGCATTAATACCTATTTCTTGATACACACAGAGGGGACAAACAAGGACAGACGAACGGATTAAGCCGATTACATCGACCCCAGTGCGGAACTGGTGCTTAAATTATAGACCCCGAAAGAATGAAAGGTAAAGTCGACCTCGGCGGAATTTGAACTCAGAACGTAGCGGCAGACGAAATACCGCTAAGCATTTCGCCCGGTGCGCTAACGCTTCTGCCAGATCGCCGCCTTGAGCGTTAATACCGTCTTCGTTCGTCTATCTTTTCTCTTGACTCTTTCTCTCCCAGCGGCCACATTCTCTCTCTCTCTCTCTCTCTCCACACACAAACAAATTCCAATTTAGAAATTCCATTAAAATGAAAACCACAGAACTAATAATATAATACCAGAGTATATAAGACATATTTTAGACAGGTCAACAACTGTCACGATGAGAGATGATAATCAGCATTGCTGCCATATTTACTGATAAACAAGTAATTAAGGAAAATTGAGTTAAAATTTAATGAACACTTTCCTCTAAGCTCTCTTTCTTCCTTTCCTTCTCTTTCCTGTCACTTTCATTTACTGTTTTGTCTTCATTCTTGACGTTTGGTTTTCTTCCCCTCTTCTCTTTTGTATTTCATTCTCTTCACTCTTTCATTAACTCTCCCCAGTTCTCTCTACTTCGTTCCCATCTTCATTCTGATATCTTTTCCTTCTCGTTCGTTATTCATTCCATTATTCCTGTCTTTATTTTGTTTTCTGATATTCATTCTTTCTCTCTTTCACTTTCCTTTCTTTTCCGCCATTTTCTGTTCTCATTCATTTTCCCCTCTTTCTCTTCGTTTCTTTCTTTCTTTCCCGCCTTCTAATCTTTCTTCTCTTAGTTTCCTCCCCCTCACCTTAATTTTTTTTTACTTCCTTTAATTGCTTCCATTAACTCCAGCCTTTGTCAATTCAATTAAGGCCGTTATTCTGTATTTATTTTCAACTGATGCAAGGACAATTATCATTTCAATATATTATTTTATATCCCAGCAGATAATAGCAATAATAATAAGGAGTAATGATGAGGGAGACCACGACTAGAATGAAGATTATGAAGACGATGGGAAAGATGAGGAGGGGATGAGGACGATTACTAGGTGTGGGGATTTCCACTATTAAAATGATGAGTGTAAAAATAATTATGATGATCGTTTTTTTATGATGACGTAGTGGTGGTAGTACTACCACAACTACTACTAATTGTAGCAACAACAACAATAGCAATATCAATGGTTTTAAGTTTTGACAAGGGGCCAAGAGTTTTTGATGAGGCGGAGGGGAAGTTGATTACATCGAACCCTTTACATGACTGGTCCTTATTTTATCGAGTGCGAAAGGAGGAAAGGCGCCAAGTCGACCTCGACAGAATTTGAACTCAGAAATTAAAAACCAAAGGTAAATTTGAAATATGCCGGTGCTAAAACCTGGATAACCCCTGCTCTGATTTTCAAATCTGCCGTAGAATATTCACAGGTTCACTGACCGGAATCGAACTATCTTTCTTTCACTCGCTGGACAGTTGCATCATTGATTATAGAAATATAATGATTCTGCACTTAGATCAGTATGGGCTTCTACTGAGAAATGTACATGATTCGAGTCTGTCAGTAGCACTGGTACTGCTTTCTGTTTCATTTTGAAGCATATAATCTTTTCCATTCTAGGTACAAGGCCCGAAATTTTGAGGAAAGGGGATTGTCGATTAGATCGATCCCAGTACGCAACTGGTACTTAATTTATCGACCCCGAAAGATTGAAAGGAAAAATCGACCTCGGCGGAATTTGAACTGAGAACGTAAAGACAGACGATATACTGCTAAGTATTTCACCCGGCGTGCTAACGTTTCGATTTCTTTACTACCCACAAGGGGCTAAACACAGAGGAGACAAACAAGGACAGATAAGAAGATTAAGTCGATTACATCGACCCCAGTGCGTAACTGGTACTTAATTTATCGACCCCCGAAAGAATGAAAGCCAAAAATCGACCTTGGCAGAATTTGAACTCAGAACGTAATGACAGACGAAACACTGCTAAGTATTTCGCCCGGCGTGCTAACGTTTCTGCCAGCTCGCCGCCTCATTTAAATGCATATATTACCTAATAATATCTAATAAATTCTCAATCTCCCTAAATCATTGGCAGAGTCAGTTGAATATCGAAAAAAATCTTCTAGCATTTGGTCGACTTCAAATTTTGCTAACGACGACTTCGCTTTTCTCAATACTCTATTTGGTAAAATATGAATACCGGAGAAAGAACTGGATTTGAAGTAACCAAATAATTCATTAAATGTAGAGCCATATTATGAGCGTGGCCCAATTACTAAAAATAGTAAAAGAATAAAACATTATTGACGAAAAGTCACTGCAAAAAGGATATATGTATTTGCATCGGGACCCTTCCATCGAAAACCGGTGATTGTCGTGCGCTGAAACGGGTCAATATCCAGAAACTGCAGTCCGTGCGTATCACTTAGGTTGACGAGAGAAGGATGACCTCCCTTTGCAAATACCGATAGGGCACAGAAAGTGTGTCAATAGCCAGCTGGAGAAGATGTTCTCTTGGGGCTACAAGCTACAGTAACATCCACCCTTAATGGTTAGCCATATTGAGATGGCAAATATACGTCACGATGTGTTGCAGTTACTGTCTATACCTCGTTCAGAGATTTATTATTGCTTGAATAAAAAATTGTTTTCTATGAAATTTCTGATACATTTCATGATTGTCCACCCCGTTAATACTGGGATTTGATGCCTTATTCAGAATAACGAGAGCACCTTTACATGGTGCTTTATTTTGTAGAACATAACAGCCAAATCCCTTTCAAATCCTATCCTACCACGTTAAGAAAGGATACAGGGAAATTCCTAGGCAATCATGGTTTCTCTACGTTTGATCTTCGATCTGCACGCTCCGATCTAATATTGGGGTTAAACGACAGCTAATGTAAATATAATGCCTTTCTATTCTCTCGATAGATTGCGACAAAACTTATCTCTCATTGAACACAGGTTATTCAAATATACAAAGGGAAATTTTGTAACAGACGTTCAACCGGGGGAAATTGCATAGAAATACCTTGTAAAGCTTGAAAACAAAATTATAAATTTCAATCGATATTTCATCCCTCAATTACATCAGCCACTCTCGAAATATGGAGATCTTTCATACTAACTGTATGCTGTGAGGAAAATATAAAATTTATGATAGCTATTTGCCATGACTACCTATAGTTATATAAACTCATTCTATTGAGTTATCATAAAATTGGACAGATATCACATATTGCAGTTGGTTTGACGCATATGATTACCGTTGCTTTCATTGATATCTAGAGTATATCTGAAACTGTAAAGCACTTATTATGCATAATGATATCAGTTTAGTTGAACTAAACAACGGGAATCGGCAAAAATTCTATATCGAAGCAGATGGTCGCGTAACGGTTGGGAGAGAAGGATCTGTCGTTCCATGTATGTAGCTTTATTTCGGTGAGTTAATAAAGTTTTTTTTCCTTTCTTTCGGCAGATTTGAAAATTAGAGCAGGGGTTATCCGAAAGATCAGATTCTTTTTCTCTCCACAACATACGAACTTATCCAACGCGTGGACTTCATTCTACAAGTCCAATTATTCAGTAATGTGTTACCGTTCTGTGGCAGAGAAGTTATGAGCATTAGCCTTAGTATGAAACATTTTGCACAGATTGGTAAACTCTGTAGTAAAAGGTGCATAAACATGGTTTTAAAATGAATTTGTAAAGATTCATATTTCATAAGCAGCAGATAAATACCCATCTATGTTTAGAAGTATTAAAAAGTCTTATAGACCCACATTTCAGTTATTGACACATATGTAGATAGAGTTGGATATACTTATATATACATATATAATATTGTGTGCAATTCATTTTGCCACAAGTTGAAACCGGCGGGCTATGACCTGTACAGAGCCAAAACAATGCAGAGTATTTTTTTCGATGCTCTAAAGAGTCTTCCAACTCACCGCCTTAAAATGTATTATTATTATTGTTATTAATAGCTGGAGGTATGTTTTTGGAGCGCTGTAATTTTCTGTTTAATCCACTTGTTTTAAAAGGTTCTATACTGAATTTTGTTGGTTAAATCGTTTTGCTAACCAGCTGTTCTTGGGGGCGGAGGCTGACGTTTGTTTACTTATTTAGAAGCAACTTTTCGAAGAAATTTGGAAGCAAAAAGATTTGTATCATCTCCAGAATCTTTTTGCTTCCAAATTTCTTCGGAAAGTTGCTTCTAACTAAGTAAACATTGAAGATGGCGACGAAAAGCGGTGTGAGGAAGAAGGTGGTACGGCAATTTGTACAAGGTCTTTCCCGTCCTTCCCACCATAATCTGCAGTAGACAGCTGGAGGAACAGAAGGAAAAGCATTGTAGCACCAGGTAGCTAGGTGGCACTCTCTTTTTCCTTTCCTTACTTCCTGGCCAGCAGAGCGGTTCTCAAAGTAGGTTGTTTCATGTACTTTTCCTCTTCTGACAAAAGATCTCAACTAAGTCTATCCAATCTCTGTCGATCTGTCTATCACAGCTCCCTCCGTTGCATAAACTTGTTAATATCTATTTCTTTATTGCCCACAAGGGGCTAAACACAGAGTGGGCAAACAAGGACAGACAAACGGATTAAGTCGATTACATCAACCCCAGTACGCAACTGGTACATAATTTATCGACCCCGGAAGAATGAAAGGCAAAATCGACCTCGCCGGAATTTGAACTCAGAACGTAAAGACAGACGAAATATTCATTTCTTTATTGCCCTCAAGGGTCTAAACATAGAGGGGACAAACAAGGACAGACAAACGGATTAAGTCGCTTACATCGACCCCAGTACGCAACTGGTACTTAATTTATCGACCCCGGAAGAATGAAAGGCAAAATCGACCTCGGCGGAATTTGAACTCAGAACGTAACGGCAGACGAAATACGGCTACGCATTTCGCCCGGTGTGCTAAAAGTCCATACCTTTTATTATGTATACTGTTTTATCGCACACAATATTTCATAGCACTCATTTTATTCCGAGCATCGATCACACCGCTTTATCAGATTTACTTGCTAATGTTCTTATTGACTCATAGCGCTTCATTTATTTTAAAGGTTCTGTCCGGTGGAAAGAGTTCTGATACTGGGGCGATCAAGATGAACATAGCGGTATCGATAAAATAAGTACCAGCTGAGCGCTGAGAACGATGTAATCGGCTTACCCCTAACCCACCCTCACGCCCACCCCCACCCACACCCAAAATCACAGGCCGTGTACCTATAGTAGAAAGTATCATCATCATCATCATCGTCATCATAATTATGAAGGTGTTGAAAGGCAGCGTGTTGGCAGAATCGATAGCACGCCGGGCGAAATAATAGCCGTATTTAGTCTGCCGTAACGTCCTGAGTTCAAATTCCGCCGAGGTCGACTTTGCCTTTCATCCTTTCGGGGTCGATAAATTAAGTACCTATTTCTTTACTACCCACAAGGGGCTAAACACAGAAGGGACAAACAAGGACAGACAAACGGATTAAGTCGATCATATCGACCCCAGTGCGTAAATGGTACTTATTTAATCGACCCCGAAAGGATGAAAGGCAAAGTCAACCTCGGCGGACTTTGAACTCAGAACGTAGCGACAGACGAAATACTGCTAAGCATTTCGCCCGACGTGCTAACGATTCTGCCAGCTCGCCGATAAATTAATTACCAGTTACGCACTGGGGTCGATGTAATCGACTTCATCCGTTTGTCTGTCCTTGTTTGTCTCCTCTGTGTTTAACCTCTTGTGGGTAGTAAAGAACTAAGTATACCTCTGTCTAGTGGCGAAATAAGTTGTATCGTACATGAGGCTGAAAGGATCGAGGAAAGACATTTCCTACTTCGGTCGAGCCCTCATCGACATTTTTGAGGCCCCCTTCGGAATGAAAGTAAGGTTGGAGAAGGAAGTGCTCCCTCCTAGTGAGTTTGTGAAAGGATGAGCGACTATAGTAATATTAAGAGTGAATGACCTCACTCTAAGTATGCGTCTGTAGATTAGAGGCATGGGAGAGAGGTAATCCTGGGTAATCCTGGATTTGTGCGGTTTCTTGATTGGCCCTTAATTTTCCAGTGTCAGAGATATTGCGTCATTCATGTTATCACAGACTTTATATACTACGTATACTCTTATCGTACTTCACCGTCTTTTTTCCCTTTCTCTCTCACCATCCTTTATATAAATCCCCGTAGAAATTATTGTCTATCCTTGTGATGTCCTCCTCATCTGTGCCCCTGTGACTAATAAAAGAAATTATTATTAGTAGTATTAGTATTAGTATTATTATTATTAGTATTATTATTATTACTATTATTATTAGGCGGTGAGCTGGCAGAATCATTAGCAGGCAAGCGGGAAATACTTGGTGGTATTTCGTCTGGCGCTACGTTCTGAGTTTAAATTCCAGGGTCGATAAATTAAGTACCAGTTGGATACTGGGGTCCATGTAATCGACTGGTTCCCCCTCCAAAATTTCAGGCCTTGTGTCTATAGAAGAATGGATTATTATTATTACTATTCTATGTTTGACTTTTGCTTTATATTTGTACAAGTTGGCTCCAAGTCTCACCCAGAGACCTCAAGAGACAACAGGGTTGGAAGTTCATGTTGTTGTTATGCCTAGTGTGCCATATATTTGGGGGGTGGGGATGCTGTACTAATGAATGTCTAAAAAAAAAAGTTTCTTTTTTTTTTTTTTAACCGAAAATTATGTTTGTTTTAAACCTTGAGATTACATAGAGAGTATTTTGCGTAGGATATGAGCAGTTCCCATGAGCACTATCTTTTGAACTTCTGCCATTTTTGGGTTTCCTGGTATCTGAGTTAGGTAGCTATCAGCCCCTTTTGCTATCATTCCCAGGGCACCTATGACAACAGGTATTGTTTTAGTCTTCAGCTTCCACATTTTGCTGATTTCTATTTCAAGATCTTTATATTTGCTCAGTTTTTGGTAGGTCTTGACAGATACGTTTATATCGATTGGGACAGTCATATCAATGAGGAGGCATATTCTTGTTTGAAGTCTTTCAATATGATGTCTGGCCTATTTGCATCTATCTTCCTGTCAGTTTGAATGGTGAAGTCCCAGAGGAGTGAGATGTGGTCATTTTCAAGCACTGGGGTGGTTTGTGTTCCCACCAGTTTGTTTCATGGGGCAAATCCAGGTTTTTACAGATTACCCAGTGAATATATTGTGCAGCTCTATCGTGCCTGTTGAGATACTCTGTAGGCGCTAGAAGACTGCACTTGGAGACCACATGGTCAATGGTTTCATTTTGTTGCTTGCATACACGACACGTTGGACTGCTTCTGATCTTTAATATGTTGGCCTGGTAGTTTCTTGTTGGTAGGCATTGATCTTGAGCTGCTATGATAAACCCCTCTGTTTCAGATTTTAAGCCAGAGGCCATTAGCCATTGATGGGTCAGGGCTTTGTCGATATCTGCATTATTCGCTCTCTTTGGGTATTTGCCAAAGAGAGGTTTTTCTTGCCATTTATTATTCAAATATCTAAGGTCGCAGTTTTGGCACGGGTTTTCATGCGCCTAGCTTTTTCTGTGCTTGTTTCTTGTATATCTATCTCTAATTCCGAAATTGGTTGTATTCGGAATTCACTTAGATATTCCTTTGCCTGTTTTGTGACTGAGTATGATGCTTTCTTGTTTCATGTTTTGAGACAAGTTTTAACATCCAGTTCTCAGAGTTTTTCAGGTAGGTGTCTAGGCCAATTGTAGCAATCTTCATTGTTATTGCCAGTTGCAAAAGACCACGGCCTCCCTCTTTTCTTGGCAGATAGAGTCGTTCTGTATCTGCCTTAGGGTGGTGCATTCTATGCATTGTCAACAGTTTCCTTATTTTTCAGTCGAGCTGACATATTTCAGTAATTGACCAGTTAACAATATTGAAACTGTAAGTCACGACTGGTATAGCTAATGCATTGATCGCTTCGATCCTGTTTCTTGCATTCAGCTCTGTCTTGAGTATTGCTCTCACTCTTCGATAGCATTCTCTCCTGATCCTTTCCTTCATCTCTGAATGCCTTATTCCGTTCCCTTCAATTACCCTAGGTACTTGTAGCTCTCCGCTGGGTCTAGTTCTTTTATGACATTCTGTTGGTCAAGGTTAACGTTAGATGTTTCTGTCATTTTTCCTTTGATAAAGGTAGCCTTTGCACATTTATCGAGGCCGAATTGCATTCTGATGTCGTCACTGAATTGTTTGACTATCGCTAGTAAGCCCTTGAGTTGTTGATCAATTATTATTATTATTATTATCATTATTATTACTTTTTTTTTTTTTCAAATTTTCTTCCATTTCTTGCCGAGTGTTCCCGACTCCTAGGGCAAAGAAACTCATAGTGTATATTGGTAGGCCATTAACCAAACTCAGTAGTTCGTTCATTTTAAAAAAAAAATTTTTTTTAAGTTAAATTAAAATGCATGAGCAGCAACAGTTCTCACATCGACAATGCTCTTCTCAATACGTGTGATATACCAGTTAAGACAATCTTTTGCACTTCTTGCAGGGATGGTAAGCCAGGGATCATTCTCATATAATTTTCGGTTCCCTTCTTGATCATTCCTAGTGCTCCTACGATCACTGGTATTGTAACCGCCTTGAGATGCCACATTTTCTCAATTTCAATGAGTAGGTCTTTATATTTTCTGAGCTTGTCAAACTCTTTCGCTGAGATATTATGATCACAGGGGATGCTCATGTCGATCAATAAGCAAACTTTATTGTTTTGGTCTTTCACAACAATATCTGGTTTATTGGCCTTGATGGTTCGGTCTTTATGTACTGGAAAGTCCCACAGAATGGTTACATTTTCTCCTTCAGTTACAGCCTCAGGGTGGTGATTATACCACTTGTCGGCAGTTTTGATATTGTAATGCCGACTTATTAGCCAATTATTATTATTATTATTATTATTGTTATTATTATTATTATTATTATTAATAATATTATCATTATTATTATTATTATTATTATTATTATTATTATTATTATTATTATTATTATTATTCTATGTTTGACTTTTGCTTTATATTTGTACAAGTTGGCTCCAAGTCTCACCCAGAGACCTCAAGAGACAACAGGGTTGGAAGTTCATGTTGTTGTTATGCCTAGTGTGCCATATATTTGGGGGGTGGGGATGTTGTACTAATGAATGTCTAAAAAAAAAATTTTTTTTTTTTTTTTTTTAAACCGAAAATTATGTTTGTTTTAAACCTTGAGATTACATAGAGAGTATTTTGCGTAGGATATGAGCAGTTCCCATGAGCACTATCTTTTGAACTTCTGCGCCATTTTTGGGTTTCCTGGTATCTGAGTTAGGTAGCTATCAGCCCCTTTTGCTATCATTCCCAGGGCACCTATGACAACAGGTATTGTTTTAGTCTTCAGCTTCCACATTTTGCTGATTTCTATTTCAAGATCTTATATTTTGCTCAGTTTTTGGTAGGTCTTGACAGATACGTTTATATCGATTGGGACAGTCATATCAATGAGGAGGCATATTCTTTGTTTGAAGTCTTTCAATATGATGTCTGGCCTATTTGCATCTATCTTCCTGTCAGTTTGAATGGTGAAGTTCCAGAGGAGTGAGATGTGGTCATTTTCAAGCACTGGGGGTGGTTTGTGTTCCCACCAGTTTTTTCATGGGGCAAATCCAGGTTTTTACAGATTACCCAGTGAATATATTGTGCAGCTCTATCGTGCCTGTTGAGATACTCTGTAGGCGCTAGAAGACTGCACTTGGAGACCACATGGTCAATGGTTTCATTTTGTTGCTTGCATACACGACACGTGGACTGCTTCTGATCTTTAATATGTTGGCCTGGTAGTTTCTTGTTGGTAGGCATTGATCTTGAGCTGCTATGATAAACCCCTCTGTTTCAGATTTTAAGCCAGAGGCCATTAGCCATTGATGGGTCAGGGCTTTGTCGATATCTGCATTATTCGCTCTCTTTGGGTATTTGCCATAGAGAGGTTTTTCTTGCCATTTATTATTCAGAATATCTAAGGCCGCAGTTTTGGCACGGGTTTTCATGCGCCTAGCTTTTTCTGTGCTTGTTTCTCGTATGTCTATCTCTAATTCCGAAATTGGTTGTATTCGGAATTCACTTAGATATTCCTTTGCCTGTTTTGTGACTGAGTATGATGCTTTCTTGTTTTCATGTTTTGAGACAAGTTTTAACATCCAGTCCTCAGAGTTTTTCAGGTAGGTGTCTAGGCCAATTGTAGCAATCTTCATTGTTATTGCCAGTTGCAAAAGACCACGGCCTCCCTCTCTTTTCTTGGCAGATAGAGTCGTTCTGTATCTGCCTTAGGGTGGTGCATTCTATGCATTGTCAACAGTTTCCTTATTTTTCTGTCGAGCTGACATATTTCAGTAATTGACCAGTTAACAATATTGAAACTGTAAGTCACGACTGGTATAGCTAATGCATTGATTGCTTCGATCCTGTTTCTTGCATTCAGCTCTGTCTTGAGTATTGCTCTCACTCTTCGATAGCATTCTCTCCTGATCCTTTCCTTCATCTCTGAATGCCTTATTCCGTTCCCTTCAATTACCCCTAGGTACTTGTAGCTCTCCGCTGGGTCTAGTTCTTTTATGACATTCTGTTGGTCAAGGTTAACGTTAGATGTTTCTGTCATTTTTCCTTTGATAAAGGTAGCCTTTGCACATTTATCGAGGCCGAATTGCATTCTGATGTCGTCACTGAATTGTTTGACTATCGCTAGTAAGCCCTTGAGTTGTTGATCAATTATTATTATTATTATTATCATTATTATTACTTTTTTTTTCTTCTTTCAAATTTTCTTCCATTTCTTGCCGAGTGTCTTCCCGACTCCTAGGGCAAAGAAACTCATAGTGTATATTGGTAGGCCATTAAACCAAACTCAGTAGTTCGTTCATTTTTAAAAAAAAATTTTTTTTTTAAGTTAAATTAAAATGCATGAGCAGCAACAGTTCTCACATCGACAATGCTCTTCTCAATACGTGTGATATACCAGTTAAGACAATCTTTTGCACTTCTTGCAGGGATGGTAAGCCAGGGATCATTCTCATATAATTTTCGGTTCCCTTCTTGATCATTCCTAGTGCTCCTACGATCACTGGTATTGTAACCGCCTGAGATGAGATGCCACATTTTCTCAATTTCAATGAGTAGGTCTTTATATTTTCTGAGCTTGTCAAACTCTTTCGCTGAGATATTATGATCACAGGGGATGCTCATGTCGATCAATAAGCAAACTTTATTGTTTTGGTCTTTCACAACAATATCTGGTTTATTGGCCTTGATGGTTCGGTCTTTATGTACTGGAAAGTCCCACAGAATGGTTACATTTTCTCCTTCAGTTACAGCCTCAGGTGGTGATTATACCACTTGTCGGCAGTTTTGATATTGTAATGCCGACTTATTAGCCAATTATTATTATTATTATTATTGTTGTTATTATTATTATTATTATTATTAATAATCTTATTATCATTATTATTATTATTATTATATTATTATATTATTATTATTATTATTATTCTATGTTTGACTTTTGCTTTATATTTGTACAAGTTGGCTCCAAGTCTCACCCAGAGACCTCAAGAGACAACAGGGTTGGAAGTTCATGTTGTTGTTATGCCTAGTGTGCCATATATTTGGGGGGTGGGGATGTTGTACTAATGAATGTCTAAAAAAAAAATTTTTTTTTTTTTTTTTTTTAACCGAAAATTATGTTTGTTTTAAACCTTGAGATTACATAGAGAGTATTTTGCGTAGGATATGAGCAGTTCCCATGAGCACTATCTTTTGAACTTCTGTCATTTTTGGGTTTCCTGGTATCTGAGTTAGGTAGCTATCAGCCCCTTTTGCTATCATTCCCAGGGCACCTATGACAACAGGTATTGTTTTAGTCTTCAGCTTCCACATTTTGCTGATTTCTATTTCAAGATCTTTATATTTGCTCAGTTTTTGGTAGGTCTTGACAGATACGTTTATATCGATTGGGACAGTCATATCAATGAGGAGGCATATTCTTTGTTTGAAGTCTTTCAATATGATCTGGCCTATTTGCATCTATCTTCCTGTCAGTTTGAATGGTGAAGTTCCAGAGGAGTGAGATGTGGTCATTTTCAAGCACTGGGGGTGGTTTGTGTTCCCACCAGTTTTTTTCATGGGGCAAATCCAGGTTTTTACAGATTACCCAGTGAATATATTGTGCAGCTCTATCGTGCCTGTTGAGATACTCTGTAGGCGCTAGAAGACTGCACTTGGAGACCACATGGTCAATGGTTTCATTTTGTTGCTTGCATACACGACACGTTGGACTGCTTCTGATCTTTAATATGTTGGCCTGGTAGTTTCTTGTTGGTAGGCATTGATCTTGAGCTGCTATGATAAACCCCTCTGTTTCAGATTTTAAGCCAGAGGCCATTAGCCATTGATGGGTCAGGGCTTTGTCGATATCTGCATTATTCGCTCTCTTTGGGTATTTGCCATAGAGAGGTTTTTCTTGCCATTTATTATTCAGAATATCTAAGGCCGCAGTTTTGGCACGGGTTTTCATGCGCCTAGCTTTTTCTGTGCTTGTTTCTCGTATGTCTATCTCTAATTCCGAAATTGGTTGTATTCGGAATTCACTTAGATATTCCTTTGCCTGTTTTGTGACTGAGTATGATGCTTTCTTGTTTTCATGTTTTGAGACAAGTTTTAACATCCAGTCCTCAGAGTTTTTCAGGTAGGTGTCTAGGCCAATTGTAGCAATCTTCATTGTTATTGCCAGTTGCAAAAGACCACGGCCTCCCTCTTTTCTTGGCAGATAGAGTCGTTCTGTATCTGCCTTAGGGTGGTGCATTCTATGCATTGTCAACAGTTTCCTTATTTTTCTGTCGAGCTGACATATTTCAGTAATTGACCAGTTAACAATATTGAAACTGTAAGTCACGACTGGTATAGCTAATGCATTGATTGCTTCGATCCTGTTTCTTGCATTCAGCTCTGTCTTGAGTATTGCTCTCACTCTTCTTCGATAGCATTCTCTCCTGATCCTTTCCTTCATCTCTGAATGCCTTATTCCGTTCCCTTCAATTACCCCTAGGTACTTGTAGCTCTCCGCTGGGTCTAGTTCTTTTATGACATTCTGTTGGTCAAGGTTAACGTTAGATGTTTCTGTCATTTTTCCTTTGATAAAGGTAGCCTTTGCACATTTATCGAGGCCGAATTGCATTCTGATGTCGTCACTGAATTGTTTGACTATCGCTAGTAAGCCCTTGAGTTGTTGATCATTTTTTGCAAAAAGCTTTAAATCATCCATGTAAACGAGATGATTTATATTTTTATCAAACATTTTATACCCGTACTGCGCGTCATTGAGCAGCTTTGAGAGAGGTATTAAGGATAAACAAAAGAGGAGTGGTGACAGTGAGTCACCCTGGAAAATGCCACACCACAGAAATTTTTACATCACCAGCATTTAGGGATTCACTGTCACTGTTCAGAGTTAGTGTGGTTCTCCATGATCTCATACTTACAGTCAAGAAGTTTCGCATAGTTGGTGCTATCTTATACATTTCAAGGCATTTCCTAATCCAGCTATGTGGTAGGCTATCAAAAGCCTTTTTATAGTCTATCCAGGCTATTGATAAGTTTTTGTGTCGTTTGTGACAATCTTCTAAGATCATCTTATTGATGAGTAGTTGGTCTTTACAGCCGTAGGATCCACGTTTACATCCTTTCTGTTCATTAGGGAATATGCTGCTGTCTGTTAAAAAACTATAGGTATATTCCGTCAGGACAGATGTTAGTGTTTTGTACATAGTTGTTAAGCAGGTTATGGGTCTATAGTTTTTTGGTTCATTTGTTTCTTCACTTTTTGGAAGCAGGAATGTTAACCCATTAACTAGCCAAGAAGGCATCCTACTAGGGTGTTGCAAAACATCATTGTACAGTTCTGTTAGCAGTTCATGGCTCTCTGGGAAGGCATTCAGCCAGAAGTTAGGAATTTTATCCTTTCCTGGAGACTTCCATTTGCTTGACCTCCTGAGAGCAGATCTTATATCTTCTACCTTGACACCCTCCCACTTTTGCTCTTCTAAGGGGTCCAGTTCTGTAGATATTCTGTCAATCCAGGGGGCCTTTTCGTTGTGTGTTTTTTCTTCTGCCCAGATTTTATTCCAAAATCTCTGCACTCTTCTTTTGATGGTACAGACCCTGCAGTAAACGCTGTTTTGCCTATCTTCCTGTAAAAATTCTTGGTATTATTTTTGAACATGTTGTTGTCCTTGAAAAATCTAACACGCTTTTCATACCTCGCTATGCGGGCAGCTTTGGCAGATACCTTTTGTTTGATGGTTTCTATGGTGGCATCAATATCAAGTATAGTTTTCATATTGTATTTTTCAGTAATTTTTGGGTTTTTGTAGGTTTGGTAGTCTTGTGAGCCTTAAGGTTTTTCAAATATTCAATGTCAGATCTAAATGCTTTAATT
>NC_043017.1:33069415-33104415 GCF_006345805.1 Octopus sinensis | reverse complement strand
TCCATTTCTCGACTCTATTGTAACTTGCGATGAAAAGTGGATTCTGTACAACAATAAAAAACGTTCTTCGCAGTGGTTGCACCAAAGTGAAGCACCGAAAACCTTCCCTAGTCCCGAGCTCTTTAAAAAGAAGGTTTTACTGACTGTTTGGTGGTGTACTGCTGGATTCATTTGCTATATCTTATTGAAACCCTGAAACACCATCCCTGCAGCAACAAATTGCCATGAAATTCCCAAAATGAACGAGAAACTGCTACTCCTTCGTCACTGATTGCTCAACAGAAGAGGGGCAGTCATTCTTCATGACAATGCTCAACTACAAATTTGATTAAAGATACTCCATAAGTTGCGAGATCTTGGTTACGAAGTCTTCTCCACCCAGCTTATTCCATAGACCATTCTCCTACCGACTACCACTTCTTAAAGACTTGATGATTTCCTGTGAGAGAAGGAGTTTAAAAAAATCAAACCCATGCTGAAAGTGCGTTCAAAAAGTTCATCAGCTCCAGAGCTCCAGATTTTTATGTTCCCGGAATAAACATACGTGTAACTCGTTGGCAAAACGTGTTAATTGTAATGGTTTTTTCTTTGATAAACAAAATTTCCGCATTGTTGAAATATATTGTGATGAATTTCAATGTTTAAAACGTTGCTTACTTTTTACTCACTCAGCTCGATATATATATATATTATATATATATATATATATATATATATATAATATATATATATATATATTATGTGTGTATATATGTATATATATACATATATATAAATATAAATATTATATATATATATATAATATATATATATATATATATATATATATATTTAAGTTCATCAAAATTAGATTCAATGAATATGGTACTTAAGTTTAGTGCACCAAATTTTTTATGGTGTTATCCATATAATCCATGGGTGATTGTTGCTTATTCTTGTATATATATATATAATATATATATATATATATATATAGAATATATATATATGGGTGTGTGTGATGTGTATAGAAGAATATATTAATAAAAAGAATTCCAACCTTGTCTGATTTTCACGTTTTATTTACAATCTTATAATGATATATATTATAAGATATATATTATAATTGAATAAAATAAAATGAAATAGTAGAATGTTAAATATTCATTCTGATTGAACTAGTACTTTCATGCATTGAATTCTGCAATCTTCGGGTTCATGTAGTAGTGTTGACAGTCATGCTTCACAATTTTTGACTGTAGCAAGATGATTGATTCTGTGCTATAAATACAGCTGGGTAGGCTCCAGAGTGCTAGGTTTTGCAAACTGTATTCTGACCAATCAGTGTGTAGTATCACTCAATTACTTAAGCTGATTGTTGGTTGAGCTGATTGGTTTAGGCGTCACGCTTTGTTGGACATGTCAAGAGTCCTGTATCTTGACCCTGGCCGAAGCAGCAATTGTTGGGTTATTTTTAGAAATGTTGTAAATATCCTTTGTCAGAGATTTTTATATTTTTATTTCAATTGTCATCATCATCATTGTCAGCACCTTAATTATTGTTGCTAGTGGTGATGGTTTGGCAATAGAACTTTTAACCCTAAATAAGATAATTTTCCTGCTATCTTCGTCTTGATCACCTTTAGTATTGTTGTTGTTGTTAGTGGTCATGGTCGTAGCAGTGGAAGTAATACCTCTAAGTATTATTATTATTATTATTGCTTATTTAGCTTGGGTTCGAATTTATCAATAAAATTCTTTTCTCTGATTTTCCTCTCGATTTCACTTGGGCTGTGTAATTTGTAGAATGGAAATATTATATATATTTTCCGACCACATGTTGCTAGGTGGTTACTCAAAGGTATCTGACGGACCTCTGGGTCTCTAATCTGTTGCCGGTGTACACGTGAGCGTTCTAATAGTGCGTTTCCCGTCTGACCTACATATATTTCTTCACAATTTGGGCATTTGATGCAGTAAATTAATTTTCTGCTTTTGCAGTTCATATTCGCGTTTGTGAATATTTTCCCGGTTTTTGTGTTTATATATTGACGGTATGTATGAATTGGCATGTGCCACATCGGCTATCATTGCATTTAGATACCGTGAATGTTTGGTCTTTGTTGCTGAGGTCAAATTTTGCCTTTGTTAGTAATGTTTTCAAGTTTTTAGGCTGTCTTTTACTAAGCACCATAGCTCGATCCGTGATTATGTCTTTTAATTCAATTCATTACTTTGGGCAATGATTGGTAGGTTTGCTTTGGCAATGTTGAAGATATTCTGGTGACATGGGTTGTGTGTCACTATGAATGGTATGACTTGTTCTTGTTTTCCTCTTCCTTGGGTTGTCCTAAGTTGTTGTATAGGTATTTTTATAGCCCGCTGTATGCCATTTTCTATAAGTAGAGATGGGTATTTTTGTTTGAGCAAAAATTCTCTTAGTTCTATTAGGCGTTTGTTCCTGATATTTGCATCTTCTACAATAGTACAAATTCTTCTGGCTAGGCAGTATGGATGTTACGTTTTGTATGTGGTGGATGGCACGACTTAAAATTTAGGTATTGATGTGTGTCTGTGTGTTATAGTATATATCTGTGGTGATGGTGGTGTCTTTTTTAATTACCATTATATCCAGGAATGGTAATTTGGTACTACTCATCTCCTTTGTAAATTGGAGAGATGGGTGTAGGTTGTTCAGGAGGATATTGAACTCTTCCAGAGTATTTAGAGATTCTGTCCAGATTATGAAACAGTCGTCTAGGTATCTCTTCCATGCCTTTTCAATATACTTTCTAAACCCAGTGCCATAGTTTACCTCCACCTCTTGGTAGAGTTGTTCTTCTAAGTATCCCATTACAGAGTTGGCGTAAACGGGAGCAAACCTCGTTCCCATCGCCGTGCCTCTAATTTGGATGTAATTCTTTCCATTGAAGAAGAATGTTATTTTCTAGAATAAGCTTGACTGTGTCTAATATAAAAGGCACTGTGAATCTGCTGGGAATCACTTCTCTATGTTTTTCTAACCAGTATTTAATCGCCTTTATTCCTAAATCGTGTGGAATATTGGTGTAGAGGCTTACCACACATCAAACTTAGTAAAACTGAATTGTTTCTGTTGTTTTGGGAAGATGGGACAGGAAGTCGATGTCATCCCTGATGAAACTTGGTATGTAAGTACATAGTGGTTTCAAAACAATGTCAATAAAATTGCTTAGACGGTGTGTAGGGCATGCTGGACCAGCTATAATAGGTCTAAGTTTTAGGTCTTTTGGATGTAATAATTTTATGTACTCACTTTCTTGTTCTTTTACTGCCTGTTGAATGTTTTTTGATTTGTGTATTTTTGGTAAGCCGTAGAAGTTGCTGGGTTTTGGTTCAAAATTGGTGATGTAGTCTTTTTCATTATCCGTAAGTGAGTTGTGGTGTGTTGAAATTAGGTTGTTGATCTTTTTCATGATGTGGTGGTCTATATTTGCGGGTATTTCACAATAGAAGGTTGTATCCTTCAGTTGGTCTTCAACCAAATCCTTATAGTATTCGGTATCCATAATAACAATTGCACCACCTTTATCTGCTTGTTTAATTATTATTGTTTGATCGTTTTGTATACGTTTACATGCAGACATCTCTGATTTGCTAATGTTTGGCCTAACATTGGTATTGCGTCTAAGGGAAATTTAGACAGGATATCAATGTATTGGTCAAGGTAGTTATTTCTTCCTTTTGGTGGGTGTAAATTTGATATATATATATATATTTGATATATATATATATATATATATATTTATTATATAAGAAGGAGCTTCTACAGGACTAGAACTGTTTCATTCAAGAGAAATCTTCAGGAAGCTAGTTACAAGAATTGTAATTGGCATTTATACTTTAGGCAGGTTGGTGGGGGACTTTTTGGGAGGCATAGCGCAAAAAATCATACTTGGGGGAGTGGTCAAGGAGTCAGTGTTAATTAGATAGGAGAATAAAAAAAAAAAAAAAATAAAAAATAAAAAATAAAAAATAAAAAATAAAAAATAAAAAAAATAAAAAATAAAAAATAAAAAATATATAAAAAAATATAAAAAAATAAAAAATAAAAAATAAATTATATATATATATATATATATATATATATATATATATATATATATATATTATATATATATATATATATATATATAAAGGGGGGAATAGAGTTTTAGGTAAATAAGGAGATTCTCACTTATACCTCTACACATACACACATATATACACTCACACATACATATACATATCTACACATACACATATATATGTATACATACACACACTCACTTGCATACACGTATACACACATGTATATATACACACACGACCACCATACGTGTGTATATATACATGTGTGTATACGTGTATGCAAGTGAGTGTGGTGTATGTATACATATATATGTGTATGTGTAGATATGTATATGTATGTGGTGATGTGTATATAGTGTGTATGTGTAGAGTATAAGTGAGAATCTCCTTATTTACCTAAAACTCTATTCCCCCTTATATATATATATATATTATATATTATTATATATATATAGATATATATATATATATTTATATTTTTTTTTTTTATTTTTATTTTTATTTTTTTATATTTTTTTATATATTTTTATTTTTTATTTTTTTATTTTTATTTTTTATTTTTATTTTTATTTTTTATTTTTTATTTTTTATTTTTTATTTTTTTTATATATATTTTTTTTTTATTCTCCTATCTAATTTAACACTGACTCCTTGACCACTCCCCCAAGTATGATTTTTTGCGCTATGCCTACCCCCAAAAAGTCCCCCACCAACACCCCTTTAAACCTGCCTAAATGTATAAATGCCAATACAATTCTTGTTAACTAGCTTCCTGAAGATTTCTCTTGAATGAAACAGTTCTAGTCCTGTAGAAGCTCCTTCTATATAATACATTAATTTTACTCTGCTATGTATTGAGTACCTTATTTACTGTGGTTAACCCCGAATCAACCCGGGACCTACATATATATATATATATAATATATATATATATATATATATATATATATATATATATATATACATGCATACACAACAGAGGGAAATCTACCCTTCCATATGATGGATAGATATTCCTTTTGCATGATGTGGTAAAGCACAAACATGGAAGCAGATTTTTCCCTTAAGGGCTGAATGCAAATCGATACTATTACGGCTGTTTAGCAACAGACTCGTCCGCTTCAGAGTGTGACCCTGTTATTCAACAGATTTATAGCAAATGCTATTAGTGAAATATGAAGAGAATATAATACAACGTGCGCGGTACGCACATATTCGCGAGACACGAATATATGCGAACATTAAGAAAAAGACTGAATGAATATTTATTTGTCGAGCTGACAAAAACAATACGAAAACTTAGTAGATCTATGTATGAAATTAAGTCATATGGGACACTGGAACAAAGATGGAGAGAAAAGAGAGAAGAAATAAGAGTGGAGTAGACATTTGCTGAGTGTTTAAATAGCATTATTACTTTTATAATAAAGAAATAATTAAATTGGAATACAATTAAACAAACGTAAAAAATAATCGAAAGGTAAGTACAAATATGGAAGCAATTCTCCCTTCAGCAACCGTTGATTCAATGTCAAGACAGTTTCGATTTTTATGTGTGGATTGGTAGCTTTAGATAGCCAGCAGATTCCAAATAAATGATTATAAGGAATTGTGTAATTTGATTAACACAGTATAAAATGTGTGGAACATACGAAGCAAAAAAAAAAGGACAAAATTTATTTGGCAATAAAAATTACGATAAATTAGACAAGTAATTTTATAGGTGTCACGTGGAAATTATAAGGGAAATAATTAGTTTAATAACTAAGATGCAGAGAATACGACACTAAGAAAGAAAAGAATATACATAGTCTCTTTGGACTAGGGTGAAGAATGTGTTCAATCTGGAAACAACAGAACATATTGATAACATTATAAGAAGCGTAAATGGCTTGTAGAGTGCTCGGACGTTGGTTCTTGAATGGAGATAGGCAAAGTGAGATATATCGTTGGATAAAATGAAATATATATCTAAATTCAAAACGAAAGAACTAGTACTGAGTTGTAGTTTTATAATTTTAACAAGACAAAAAAATAAAAAAAATAAAATAAAATATACCTGATTAGGAACTCATAAATCTAACACTAAAACTAAAATTCTGACAGCAATAGCTGCAACAATAAAGCAGCAACAATTTTTATTGCCGCCATATTAGCCTTGTCTACGATTAAGAAGAGTTGTTTCTTTATTGCAACGAAGAAAAGATAAAGCTAAACTATATGCATGTATTTAGTGACACATACACATCTGTCTATCTACCTATCCTTCTCTATGCATGTATGTCATTATTCAGTTTTTTTTTTCAAGATTTCTTGCCAATAGAGGAGCCGGTTTCTAACCAAGATCCAAGGCTCCTTCATAGAAATTTCAACATCAACAAGATATTTTTTGTATTTATGTATGTGTTTATGTATGTATGTTGTATGTGTGTATGTATGTATGTATGTATGTATGTATGTATGTATGTATGTATGAATGTATGTATGTATGTATGTATGTATGTATGTATGTGTGTGTATGTATGTATGGATGTATGTATGTGTGTATGTATGTATGTGTGTATGTGTATGTATGTATGTATGTATGTATGTATGTATGTATGTATGTATGTATGTATGTATGTGTGTGTATGTGTATGTATGTATGGATGTATGTTTGTATGTATGTATGCATGTATGTATGTATGTATGTATACATGCAGATTTCTATGTTTTATTTTATGTATGTCTTCTCATGCATATAACTGCGTATCTAAACTTACTCATAAATGATAAACTTCTGGCAAGTCTTATAGATTATTTACAGTCCCAATGATGGATTGGATTTATAGTTTTCAAATTAGCTTTCTCCTTTCTGGTTTTCAGAAAAAAAAGCAGAGTACGAATCTTCAAGAATTTTACCCATCACCTCATCACATTCAAAGAGCTACACACTCCCAATGTTTCACTTTTAGCTGTTTGGAAAGCAGTGAAGTTTCTTCAGAATAGTGTCGTTTACCTGTTGTTTCTAGCATGTCGGGTTTTCTGGTGTTGGTCTGGTATTTTTTAAGTCTACTATTTCAGTAAAATTCTATGTATGCGGGAAACATCAGACAGAAGTGAAAGACTGGGAGATTTTAGCTCTTTGAAAGCTGGTAGGTGATGGGTGGCCGAGGTGGGAGGAAGGGCCATTGAGTGTTTCTGTAAGAAAAATTAAACTATATATAGGTTCGTAATCTCTGTATATTTCTACGTCAATAACAAAAAACAAACCGAATTTGAAAAAGTTACAAATTGAGAAATTGCGGTGGGGATAGAGGGAAAATAACATTTTGAAAACGTGATTTCTGGACAAAATCGTATTAATCCCCTTTTATACGATGAAACAATACATAGTTTCTGATCCTTCTTAAGAACAAAAAACACTTTCATGCAAACCCATGCAAATTGTACCCTCGTCTTTCACTATTAAACAAACCCCCCAAAAAACTTCCATTATTCCATTAACTATATATCAGCTGTGCTGATTATGCCCATAACAAAGGAACAAATAATACAATGTGCTTGTAGGTCATAAAAACCCAGGCAACGCCGGGATGCATTGCTAGTGTGAGTGTACATATATTATATACATATATATCTATATATGTTATAAAGTGTATCTAATATACATAGTATGAATGGATGTGTACGTTGTATGTATGTATACATATATATATATGTATAATACTATTATATATATATATATATATATATATATATATATATATATATAATATATATCTTTTATGAGGGATTAGTGACAGAATCCGTATGATTAATGAAAGACAAATTTTAAGTCCTTAACTTGGAATTGTTATAGGAGCGCCGTAATACTGCAGTAAGTGGTCAAGAAAGCCTCTCAGTAGGCATCTAATGCATGAAAGCACGGCGGTGTAGAGCAAACAAGAAATGTAAGTATATATACATATAATATATAAGCAATATAAATCTCTGAAAGAGGGTATAAACAGTAACTGCACGACAATGTGAGATGGCAAATATACCCCATATATATATATACATATATATATATATATATTATATATATATATATATATATAGGTAAACAGTAAAATTAATTACAGACATGGACAAGAACATGAAACACCACAGGGACGACCAAGAACCACAGGACGGGACATTCGAAGCCCCTCAGTCATCAGTCAAGAACCAGATCATCTTAGCAATTCGGCTGTTAATTTGAGATTGCTCCGATATGGCCAGCCGCCAAGGGAAATCTAAGCAAGCGCATTAGATCCCCTGGAAGAAAGCTTCGAATGTATACAACGAAAGGACGGAAAACGATCGAAGTACACAAACAAAAATACAGAATACGTGACACCAATAAGAATACAAAACGTAAAACAATAACGGTAAAAATAAAAAATAAACAACAAAACAAAACCAGGACGTAGGACAAGGGTCTTTCGACAGGACGATTTGAGTAGGGGCTGGCTTGTGAAGTTGTGCCTAAAGGCCACGGGGAGACGAACAAATACGGGTTGCTTCTGAGGCTGCTGAAAACGAAAAGAGCGCTCAACAGCGGCTAGCTGTCACGTGAGAACAAAAGACAGGAGAAAGGAACAGATGAAAAGGGAGAGAAGGTGGACGAGGGAGGAGAGAAATGAGACAGATCGAGGGGGCTGGATATAATATAATATATAATATACATACATACATATAAATATATATATATATGGATCAAAACAGTTTGATTCAAATTCCGTGCTGGCTAAGATTTCAAAGCTTGTGGAACTTATCGTCGGATAGTGGAAATTTGAATCCAACTGTTTTGATCCATACATATATTTCACAATTAGTATGTTCAGGGCCCTTCTTTCGTTTCTCCATATATATAGATACAAACATGTGTGTGAGTGCGTGCAAGCGTGCATGCATACGTACGCACATGTTGTGTGTATGCGTGTTTGTGTGTGTGTATGAAAATCCACAAAATTCTGCAGTTTCTATTTCTACAATTACATCCAAAGAGAAATCAAATCACTTTCGAAGAATGTTACTACAAAGTGTCTTTAAGACAGAAACTGTTCACAAGACTATATTTTATTATCTTTCTAAATACAGAAACTTTTATTCTATGCTTTTATTTTCTCTTTTCTTCTTTCGATTCATCCTTCTTCTTAACTAGTCAAATCAAACCAATTTTGTTTTTTTCTTTATGCTTGACTTCTAATAGGGAAACGTAACCATTTAAACACGCCCAACTTAATATGGATATGAATTATCGTAAATTCAGGTGTCCACAACAAATAACTTTTATGCATAATTCTGAAGAATCGATCTTCGATTATGCATCAAGGACACCTTATATATCAATGGTTGCATATATGATTGCATAATATAGCAATCCTCATGCGATCGATTTTCGATGAAACAATTATAAATCAGTGACTTAAAAGGACCAACTCACTCCATTCTTCTTGGTTATAATTGTAGAAACTGCGGACTTTTTGGATTTTCAGGCATGTCTTTGATATAACAAACAATCCTCCGATTACCGTTTATCTGATAGCCTGGCCCAGTGGATGAGCTTAATATTGTAATCACCAGGGTTAAGACCAAGAGGAAATTACGCGAGGTAATTTTCAGCCTGGTGATTGCCAGGTAATTTAAGTAGAGTGTATATTTTGAGAAACATTTTACAGTTTTTCAGCTAATCTGAATTTGGATTTGTTGGCAAAGCCGTTTCTTCTGTCTCTGAAGGCAATTTCCTCATGTGTCTCCATGGTGGTGCTTTTGCTCAACAGACATTCTTTTGCTTCCAACTCCAAGCTTCCGTTTCTTCTCTCAATAATAAAAGCCAGTCTTTATACCAGACACCAATGAGTTCAATCGTTTCCAATCTTCTACCATATATATTATAGAAGTCCATGTTCTAAGCCTTTGTGTCTGTCTTGCAGAGATATTTGAAATAACGTTAGATTCTGACCAAAAGTGCCTTTGTGCACTTTTTGCTAGAGGCCAGCTATTAACACAGGAATTCTGTTAGGATCCGTTTTTCTGATATATGGCATGTATAGCAAACCCAGCAAATAAAATGTTTTTCCAGAAAAAGAAGAAAATATATATTAGCGACAGAGGCTGAATTAATACCGAACGGTAATGCTTTAACCCCACTTAAACGTGAATGTTCTGTTAGAACAAACTATACTGCGGCAGTTACCACGAGAGAAACTCTCATATTGGGTTTTTCGTGTAAATTGCACTCTTGTTTATATCACTAGCGGCGAGATAAATCCCTGGGTCCTCCAACGCCGACACCAACAGATCACGTGACTCTGACCTAGTTAGGTCTTGTCAATGATAGGTACCCGACCGCTACAGACTGCAGAGATCCATCACCCTGCCAGTGCTATATAGAATAACAGTAACATGCATATGCTTCAAGTTTTCCTTGCAAGGGGTAGAGGAAAGGGCGATGCACTTACCAGTCACCTACCTTCTTACAGGGGAACACTCCGTCGGTTACGACGACGAGGGTCCCAGCTGATATGATCAACGGAACAGCTTGCTCGTGAAATTAACGTGTAAGTGGCTGAGCACTCCACAGACACGTGTACCCTTAACGCAGTTCGCAAAGAGATTCAGCATGACACAGAGTGTGACAAGGCTGGCCCTTTTTTGAAATACAGGTACTACTCATTTTTGCCAGTTGAGTGGACTGGAGCAACGTGAAATAAAATGTCTTGCTCAAGGAGACAACGCGCCGCCGGGAATCGAACTCACAACCTTACGATCATGAGCCGAATGCCCTAACCACTAAGCCACGCGCTCTCGCGTACCTTCTTACAACGGTGGCATTAACGCCATTACTACTCCATTTGAGAGCCTGTAAGTCAAAACTTGCGGGGAAAAGTATCAGAAGAAGGAGAATTCCAGAAAGCTTATTCTCTGAGAATGTATACGGATCCACACACACACACACACACACACACACACACACACACATTCTCAAAAACACGCGCATATGTGTACATATGAATACGTGTGTGTGTGTATGTGTGTGTGTGCGCGCAGTAAATATTTAATGCTATCAGAAACTAAATCAAAGTATTCAGTTAATTGTTATTGAAATATGGGGTTTTGCTAAAACTTCAAACCTCCAAGTTCCATAATATGGAAGTCATTCTGTAATATTCATCAGATTAGAAAACGAAACATCTCACAGCTCTGTGAAAATTATAAAATTATAAAATTATTCTATATATGTGTGTGTATATGCGTATATTATACTATATTATATTATATTATAGAGATTTCAAAAAGCTCTCTTTTACTCATTATCTCTCTCTCTCTCTCTCTCTCTCTCTTCTTCTCTATCTATATATATATATATATATATATATATATATATATATTATATATATATATATAGAACAGAGAGGATATACATACACGCATACATACATACACACACACATATATACACGCACACATAAAGATAAATAGATATTTTTATGAGTGCTTAGGTATATATTGGGTATATATGCAAACTTATATACACATTTACATGTTGTATGTGTTTATATATATATAATATATATATATATATATATATATTATATATATACGAATTTACGAGTGGGCAAATATATTGATCATATATATATATATATATATATATATACCTAAGTATATGTTTATGTTTATATTGTGTTGTCACTACATAACTCCATTACTTCTGCCCATTTACTTCTTGGTTTGGATATAGTTTTAAATATTTGCTGATTTCATCTCTTGTTATTTAGTTATTCAAGCAAAGCGCACATCTGCCCAAACATACATACCTACTCCCTCACACCCATATATATACACATGTATATATGTGTGTGTATGTGTGTGTACACACGCAATCTTACATATACATACAGGAAATTAAAATCAATATAAATAGAATTATTGTTCGTTTGTTATATACAATTGTTTTCTTCTGTATTATTTTTTTTTAGTTTTTCACGTTGACAATGATATATTGACGTAAATTGTGAATTTAAATTAGCTTTATTGTTTGATTTTATCTCTCTGTATGTACGTATGTATGTGTGCACATATACATACACATCTATACATGCATATATATATATATATATATATATATATATATATATATATAATATATGCATGTATAGATGTATATATATATATATATATATTATATATATATATAATATATCATATATATATATACTATATTACATGTATATATATAATATACGTATATATATATGTATATATATACATATATATATATACGTATATATATACATACATATATATATATATAATACATACATATATACATATATACATACATACATACATATATAATATATATATATATATATATATATGTATATGTGTATCCACTGATGTATGACTATAGTTACACGTTAAATATATTCATACACACGCACACATATATATATATATATATATATATATATAAACATATATATAAACATACACGTATACATAAATACACACACACACACATACACACAGACACACATATATGATGGTCGTATTTTATGTATTTTGTTCAGCGAAAAGACAAAGAAGCAAAAATCTCACCCAAGAGATTTTATTCGAAGTGAACTCGTAAGATTTCCTCTTGAGAATAAGTCATATGCCTTATATCAGCTAATTAAATAGATTTTAACAACACATTGCTGCCTTCATTTGCATCCCTTATTTCATTATCATTTTATCACGCTCACTATTCTTACCTCCTCTCCTCCTCATCTTCTCCGCCTCCACTCCTCCCCCTCCTCCTCCTCTTCATTATTATCATTATTGTTGTTATTATTATCATCATTATTTTTATTGTCATTATTATGAAGGCAGCGAGCTGGTTGATTCGTTAGCTCACTGGAGGAAATGCTTAGCGGTATTTCGTCCGTCGATACGTTCTGGGTTCAAATTCCGCTGAGGTTGACTTTGCCTTTCATCCTTTCGGGGTCGATTAACTAAGTACCAATGAAACACTGGGATTATTATTATTATTTTATGTTTGATTTTGCTTTACATTTGTACAAGTTGGCTCCAAGTCTCACCCAGAGACATCAAGAGACAAGAAGTTAAGAAGTTCATGTTGGTGTTATGTCTAGGGTGCCATATATTTGGTTTTGTACATAGTGTTGTACTAGTGAATGCATAAAAAACCATACGAAAACTGTGTTTGTTTTAAGATTTGAGATTACATAGAAAGTACTTTGCGTAGGATATGAGCAGTTCCCATGAGCACTATCTTCTGAATTTCTGTCATTTTGGGGTTTCCTGGTATCTGAGCTGGGTAGCAATCAACCCCTTTTGCTGTCATTCCCAGGGCACCTATGACAACAGGTGTTGTTTTAGTCTTCAGGTTCCACATTTTGCTAATTTCTATTTCAATATCTTTATATTTGCTCAGTTTTTGGTAGGTCTTGACAGATACGTTTATATCGATTGGGACAGTCATATCAATGAGGAGGCATGTTCTTTGTCTGAAGTCTTTCAATATGATGTCTGGCCTATTTGCATCTATCTTTCGGTCAGTTTGAATGGTGAAGTTCCAGAAGAGTGACATGTGATCATTTTCAAGCGCTGGAGGGGGGTTTGTGTTCCTACCAGTTTTTTTCATGGGGCAAGTAACCAGGTCAAGATGTTATATCGAGTAAATAGATTAAGTCAGCCAACCAAGTAGTCCTGGAAGGATTTGAACACACAATGCTAAGATCCAAAACAAAACTATCAGAAAGCATCCCATCCGGCGCTCAAGCGGTTTTGGCATTTAATCTTCTCTAAAAGGATGAATTCAAAATGAACTTCGCCATGACATGAACTCAAAAGCAAGGTACCAAAATGAAAAGTGTTAAACATTTCGTTAGATTCCAATGATTATGTTATTAACCACCGCGGGCGGCCATTCCGATTTGCACTTCTGGAATAGCGGACGCCATCAGCAGCTCCTCTAGCGGTTATTTGTCAGAACTGGATAGGGTTCCCTTTGAACATTATTGCAGAATGCTATACTATTTGGCACTCTCATGGTAGAGGGTTTCTGGAACTGACAACAGATTGCAAAAATTCTAAATTAAGCAAGCCGGAGTGATATCGCGATAATGAAAGAACAAGGAGGTAATATAAAAAATTTCTTGATCATAAGTTTCGGTTGATGCTTGATTCGAATATCCTCAGACCAGCACAAACTGTGAGATCCCGGATTCATCTTCCTGAGACAATATTCACTTGCGACGCATGTACTGGAGCGCTGATCAACTTAAATCAATTTAAACCGTTTGATAGAAATGATCATTCGTGCATTGTTGCTGCTGCAATACGTGACGATGAAGGAAATGGGGAATAAAGAGACTAAGACCAAACAAAAGGCTAAAAATACGGTAGATAACCGTCTCGAAGGAGCCTGAAATTTACGGTTTTATGAAAGAATAATTTCTTTACTAACCACAAGGGGCTAAACACAGAAAGGACAAACAAGGACAGACAAAGGTATTAAGCCGATTACATCAACCCCAGTGCGTAACTGGTACTTATTTAACCGACCCCGGAAGGATAAAAGGCAAAGTCGACCATGGCAGAATTTGAACTCAGAACGTAGCGGCAGGCGAAATACCTATTTCTTTATTACCCACAAGGGGCGACACACAGAGGGGACAAACAAGGACAAACAAATGGATTAAGTCGATTATAACTGGTACTTATTTAATCGACCCCGAAAGGATGAAAGGCAAAGTCGACTTCGGCGGAATTTGAACTCAGAACGTAGCGGTAGACGAAATACTTATTCTTCACTACCCACAAGGGGACAAACACAGAGAGGATAAACAAGGACAGATAAACGGATTAAGTCGATTTTATCGATCCTAGTGCGTAACTGGTACTTAATTTATCGACCCCGAAAGGATGAAAGGCAAAGTCGACTTCGGCGGAATTTGAACTCAGAACGTAACGGCAGACGAAATACCGCAAAGCATTTCACCCGGCGTGCTAACGTTTCTGCTAGCCTTGTGAAAGGAGATTATTGGCATAGTTAATGTAATTCTAAATGGCCCAAATGTGTTAAATACCGTACAGTTTGAGGAGGTGTAAGGTGAAAACTAAGAGCCCTTAAATGATAAAGGGTTAATAAGGACAATATTTTGCTGTCTATCAGCAGCTAAGAGACTACAGAAAAGATAATGTAGTTTCCTTCACGGTTCAGGTAAATCCAAAATTCAAAACTGCTAAATATCAGTTTAAATAATTTGCTGTAGTAATTGGCGCATAATGGTTAAGAAGTTCGTAGCTCTCATCTTACTAATGTCGTGGCTTAATCCCCCTTGTGTTTGTGAATTTCTTCGTTATATCTAAATGCATTCGAGCAAATTATTAACCTCTTCCAATATATTTTATTATGTTTTTTAATCTTTTTTGCCGCCCTTCCAAGCCTCCACTCCCTTTTGTTTAACACGTTTATATGTCAAGAAACTGTCGGTAATAAAGAGACAATCATCATCATCATCAGTATTCTTTTTCTTCTTATTATTATTTCTCTTTATCACAGGTTTTGTTGGAACTCACCGACTCTGTCATGTCCTGCTTTATATTCTACAGGTGCTAAGACTCTACACCCTGAGATTAGGTGGTCTATAGTTTCAATCTCATCGTTACAGAAACGGTATTTTGGGTCAGCTCCATATTTTATCACATTGGCTTGGTTCATCCGGGTTAATAAGCTTTGGTCTTAAGCAGCTAATATGAAACAGTCACTCTCTGCTTTTAGCCCTGAGCTTCGTAACCATTGGTGCGTCTATTTCTGGTGACATCAACTTGTTTGCTACGGGCCACATACTTGCCATGCAGAGGTTTCTGTTCCCATCTGCTAGCTAATTTTTCACGTGCTTTTGTCTTTGCAATTAATTTTATTTTCTTTGCAGCAGCAGGTGGCGCATTTCCTTCAACCTGATCAATCTGGTAGGTACTAAAAGATCAGTAGTGAATTTTTTGCTCTCTTTCAGAATAGAATATTTCTTTGTCGGTTTGAACCGGCATATCACAGATGATTGTGGCCTGGTCGCTGTCTTGTACTTTGCTTGGCACATGCTTATACCACCTGCTGTCAGTTTTGATGTAATGTAGGCACATTGTCCAGTGGATATAACTGCTTACTCTGACGTGGCCGTTTTTATATTCAGACTTTGCAAGGATTGGGCAGCCCGAAATGATGCAGTCAACCGTCTCATTGTGCTGGTTGCACATTCTGCATTTAATATTATTATTATTATTATTATTATTATTATTATTATTATTATTATTATTATTATTATTATTATCATCATTATTATTATTATTATTATTATTGAGTGAGAGACCGGTGCATGCCATCAAAGTGACACTGGGGTAAAATATACAAAGCCCAGTACACCCATCATGACTACCCGTCTGATAAGAGTACACCAGGCACATGCATCACAACCATATGCGCGCGACATGGTGATCTCATATGAAGATAAACAGCACATGACCTTGCATGTGGGGCCCAGTTAGAATTTTTTTCTGGTCGAGTAGCCCATCCTACTCAAAAGGTCCCTGAATAAGGATTGTTTAAGGATGTTGAATGAAACACCCATGTTTCCAAAGGTGAGTTATCAAAACCTCTAAGAATTCCTTTCAACTCACGGCTATGATGCTCCCCAACTACTTCTGCTCGTGATCAGAGATGCACATATCGTCAGCCACTAAGGGACAAGCTCAACTGGTTAAGGTCAAACAACTGACAAGCAAATCTGTAGTGTTGAGCAGAATATTTGCTGTAGCCCATCTTTTATACCAAGCCAAAACAATGTACATAACACTTCCGATCAGTTAAGATCGGAAGCTATGAGAGCCACTGCCTGGTACTGCATCAGGGCATTTATTATTATTATTATTATTATTATTATTATTATTATTATTATTATTATTATTATTATTATTATTATTATTATTATTATTATCATTAAGACAATAGATTATGAAAATCACTTGAGCATCGGACAAGATAGCTTGTATTCAGTTAAGGCCCATTACTATATTACATTATCACTAGCTTTGGAGCTGGACAACATCAACAAGACCCCTGGAGACTTAAATACTCAATGATATTTATATACTGAATCCTCTTTCAGGGGGCAGCATCGTACGATTTGACATCGTCAGTGGTGGCAAGCGTGAAACAATGCTGCACTGCTGCAGAAGTCTTATAGAAGCTTACAGAAGTTTCTCAATTCCCATTCTTACTGAGGCAGACGTAATTGGTAAATGAAATGTCAATAACGGTTGCTATCAGTCAAGTGAAGTATAAAATCATTGTACAAACAAGGTGCTATGTAGTCAGTGAATAGAGGCGATATAAATAAATTTCTATGAGTGTATATATATATATATATATATATGTATGTATGTATATATATATAAACTTGCATACATATATGTGTGTATTTGTGTGTGCATATATATATATATATGTTTGTGTGTGTGTGTGTATGTGCATATATGTATGTATATGTATATATATATATATGTATATATATATATATATGTATGTATATGAACATATCTATATGTATACATATACATACACATATCTATATATATAATGTATAATTATATATACACATACATATACATATATACCTATACGTATACATGATTACACATATATATGTATTGTGTGTATACATATATATATATGTACGTTTATATGTATGTATATTATTTGTGTATATATCTATATGTACATTTCTAAATGTGTGTGCATATGCATATATATATATATATATATATATATATACATGTTTACACATCGCTGGTAGACTGCGAGAGTGGCTGCAGGATTTCCTGAAGGGCAGAAGTCAGGCTGTCACAGCAAATAGTGCTCTCTCCGAAGTGACACTAATCTTCAGTGGAGTCCCCTAGGGGACAGTGCTGGGACCACTACTGTTTATGGTTGCTCTCTCAGACATGCCCTCAGCCATAGAGTCAGCCGCATTAACCAGCTACGCCAACGATGCAAAAGTATCGCAGTCTGTCAAGGATCCTACTGACATCCTAAGGCATCAAAATGACCTGAACGTAATATATTAGTGGGCAGATGAGAATGATATGCAGTTCAATGCCGCAAAATTTCAAGCTCTTCGCTGTCAGCCCACAAACTACAAACGAACTACAAGGGACCAGCAGGCAAAGTGATCCCCGAGTTAGTGTCGGTGCGCGACCTTGGAATCCATATGAGTAACGACAAAACTTTCCATGTGCACATTCCTCAAATGGGAACACTATGCAGGCGGGTGGCAGGTTGGATCCTTAGATCCCTCAGGACCAGGAACAGAGACACAATGCTTCTACTTTGGAGAACCTTTGTACTCATTCGTCTGGACTTCTGCTCCCAACTCTGGTCACCACAGAGCGTAAAACTGACTGCGGAACAAGAGGCAACCCAGCGCCATAACAGAAAGAAGATAGACGCAGTAAAACACATGGGCCACTGGGAGAAGTTAAAGGAACTGGGATTCTACTCCCTGGAGAATAGACGTGAGCGATACGCAATGCTATACATATGGAAAAGATATTGAAGGGTCTACCGCCAAACTTCGGAATCGAAATTTACAGTAATCTCCAAACTGGACGGGATTACACAGTACCAAAGCTCCCATCTTCTCCATCGAGGATTCGAACCCAATATTGGAATAGCTTGAGCTATTACAAATTTTTAATGCCCTTCCTGCAGAACATCAGGGATCTGCGAGGTGTAGAAATGGAAATCTTCAAAAAAAAAAAAAGAAAAACGTCTAGATACTCTTTTTTATATTTGCAGTACCGGATGAACCCACAACGCGGCAGGAGGCGGAAAGAAGAGCGGCAACGTCCAACTCGTTACTTCATCAGAGCAATACTGGAAAAATCCCCGGATGCAGTGAAGACGGTGCACCACTACGGCCTCAGCCTCTGGTTGAAACCCGTAAAAGAAAATAATAAGATAAAAGAATTTATTTTATATATGTACATATATACGTATATATATATATATGTGTGTGTGGTGTGTGTGTGTGTGTGTGTGTGTGTGTGTGTGTGTGTGTGTGTGTGTGAGTGTGTGTTTGTGTATATATATGTGTATATATATCTATTATATAAAATCCGTTCTGTCTGTCTGTGTGTGTGTCTTCTAGGTTTTCGGGCATCCTCCATCCAATTGCGTTCAAATTTGATATGTAGATACCGACGGTATCAGGGCGTGTAAAAATCTTGAAAAAATTACAAAACTCGATTCCAGGTGAGAATGCGATCAATAAAGTTATATATTTATAATATACAAAGAATATTTGAATTATATATATATATATATATATATATATATATATATATATATAATATATATATATATAAAAGATGTTTTGAAAGAATTTGGTTTAAATGTTTGACAACTCGGGGGCGTTTTGCTCGTATATATATATATAAACATGCTTGCATATATATCTATAAAGTATATATATATATATATATATATAAACATGCTTGCATATATATCTATAATGTATATATACACATATACACATTAACCAAAATTTAGCCTTCCCTGCGATGTTCTTGACTAGCTCCCGTTTGGGGCTTTTTTGTGCTTTCTGTCTAAAGGCACAAAACAGATCATAAATAAATCGAAAATTTGAAGAACCTATAAAAAAAAAGACATGAAATGATATCAATAATTCTTTATTTGCATAAATGTAATTTATCCAGCGTAAATGTGCCCCGTCAAAACTTCAACACATCTTATGGAACCTTAATAATACGGATTTTAATTGAAGAGTCCCGTGTAAAATGTATTCACAATGAAAGAAGTCGGTCATTACCGTATTTGATGGACTACTGCAAGCAAAATTGTAAATTAGTCTTGATGTATATTCATATTTGTGTAATATTTTAGTGCGAATCTAGTCTTATGTTCATAAATAATTATATTGATGGGTGTGGGCATTTCATCTGATTATAAAGATATATTGTGCAATATTGGTTTCAGATTTTATAACAAGCCAACGATTTTGGCGGGAGAGATTAAGACAATTACATCGACTCCAGTATTCTACTAGTAGAATTGTGTAACTGGATCAAAAGGGAAGGCTTTGGAAAAATTGAGATTTCTGTGATTTTAAAAACGTTTTTTAATATTTTTTTTATATTCTTTATTCTCCAAGATTCATTCTTTGAGATTATTGTTACCAGATTGGCAGAATACTTAGAGCATTAAAAAAATACCTTGTGGTATTTGTTACCGCTCTTTACATTCTGAAATAAAATCTCTCTAAGGTCAACTTTGCCTTTCATCCTTTCATTGTCAATAAGTAAAGTAACCACTGAAATTACTAGGGATCAATTTCTGGCCCTTATGTCTAAGGGAAAATGGTTTGGCTTCACCCTGAACCATTCAGTTTTTATTCTGTAACGATTCCGAAAGGATAAAGGACAAAGTGAACCTCGGCGGAATTTGAACTCGGAACGAATTTCGGCCAGCTCGCCACCTTGACATTTTATGCAATATTGCAATAGCTCATCTCTGGTCAGGTGAGCTTTAAACAGTCTTGGTGAAGAAGGTACATATTTCAGTGATTACCTGTTTATTTTTTTGGTGTAACTCATCTAGAATTGCGTTATCCATTTTTAAAGAATCGACTTAGATTCAAAAGATATTTATTTCCAACTATAAGTAGGGCGCAAGACCGGACATATACCCTTTTGTCCATGTGTTTTCTTTTGTTGCTTTCTATGTTTCTTCTAGTTTTTGTTTTGACTTGATCTTTGCTATCGAATGACATTTTTCACATTTATATTTCAACACAGCGAGAGGTTTGCTGACTGATGCTACAGAAAGAGCAATTTTCACACAACGTTGACACTTGCTACTGACTACTTTGTTTATCGTTGTAATAGAATGTACATCTACAGTATAATCTATTGGTCCTTATTATTGAAAGTGTCGTGGGGAGATTTGTTGTCGTTCAGAGAATGTCTCGTTGCTGGACCGTTTTTGTTGCAGAAAAGCTGTATGTAGAATAACCGAAGCAGACCCGTGAAAATTTAACTGAAATATTTATTGTCGAACATAAAGGTATTTAGTGTTGGGTATTTCCAATGAACAATATTAATAAATGCTGACTGGACGTAAGAAAAACTGCTTTGAAATTATAGAAAGCTGTTTTGTGACAACATGCGGTTAGTTCAAACATACACAAAGTCATCCGCACAAATCTCCGTAGCGTCTGCATGGCAAGAGTGGAGGTTCGAATCAGCCAGCCGCCTTCAACACTGCCATTAGAAAAGCGCAAAAAAGCGATTTATTTTAAAGGGAACTAGAGAAAAAATTGAGAAAACCACACAACGTCGTAGCCTCACGCTTATTGATCAATTTATAGATTGACGAAGTGAAACTATTGTGTTTCATCCGTGGTGTCTGACCGAGTATCTAGCGGTTAGGATCCAAACATTTTCTTTATTTTGGCACTCAGGCCACTAACACAGAGGGGACACTACAAGGACAGACACAACACCACAGTGGGGACAAAAAGCACAAAATGAGTATGAATATCATATAATAATGAAAGATGAATGACTGCGTGGGCCCCACTCCTCATGCAGTACCATTTGAACGTTTGTACACACAGTCACTATCTGTTGTTTTTTCTTAATTATCATTTTTTCAAAAATTTTACTTTCTTTTTTCCTTTTTTTTTTAAAAAAAAAGAAAGAAATTATTATTTTTTTCTTTTAACGTCTCATATACTGCTCAAGTTCTAACAAATCTAGCGGTTAGGATCCAAACAACCGCTACAAATATGCAGCTTTCTTACACAGCTGACAATTTCAAATGACTTTACAGCTTTTCCACACTGTTGAATGTTGCTATTCGCCGTATAACAAAATCTGTTAGCAGCAGCTATTGGCTGTGCAGCATTTAGCTGACAGAACCGTTTGTATATTGTGTTAGCAATTGTTTCAGATTGTAAACTTTTTCTTTTTGTAGACTGCAGGATACAGATTTAACAGATTTCATATTCTGCTGAGTATTACTGTTGATATTACAGATTTCATGAACCGTTAAACGTTGCTATTAGATGTATTATTTTCTAAAATGCCAAAAGTTGCTACAGACTTTACAGCTTTCATTTTCTGTTAACAGTTACTATTGATTATCCAACTGTCATATTCTGTTGAATGTTGCAACTGTATATTCAGGTTTCATAAAATGGTGGTACATGATTACCTAAAACTAAAATTTTTAAGAGCTTCGTAATAAGTAAGCAATATATATATATATATATATATATATATATCTTATATTATATAATATATATATGTATATCTTTCTTTCTCTTTTACTTGTTTCGGTCATTTGACTGCGGCCATGCTGGAGCACCGCCTTTAGTCGCAACTCGACCCCGGGACTTATTCTTTTGTAAGCCCAGTACTAATTCTATCGGTCTCTTTTGCCGAACCGCTAAGTAACGGGGACATAAACAGACCAACATCGGTTGTCAAGCAATGCTAGGGGACAAACACAGACACACAAACACACACACGCATATATATATATATATATATATACATATATACGACGGGCTTCTTTCAGTTTCCGTCTACCAAATCCACTCACAAGGCTTTGGTCGGCCCAAGGCTATAGTAGAAGTCACTTGCCCAAGGTGCCACGCAGTGGGACTGATATATATATATATATAATATATATATGTGTGTGTGTGTGTGTGTGTGTGTGTGTGTGAATGTAATATGTGACAATTATTCGGTTTCGGTAGCAATGATAAAACATATTACATTTACAGATAAATTTCTCTATTTAAATAATATCGCGCTCTTTGGTAAAAACGGTAAGATAACAAAAGAAACTTTTGTTATCTTACCGTTTATACCAATATATATATATATATATATAGATAGATAGATAGATAGAAAGAAATATAGATACCTTGTGCCTCTTATTTTTAAATTTAAAATTCTAACATCTTAATCCCTCCAAGTATTGTATTAATTATCCGCTTACATTATCGACTTACATTTGAGCTAGGTGCTATCAATACATTTAGATTAAATTCCAATTTACGAAGTGTAGTTTTTTTTTCTTATTTACATCCATTTAGCCACACTAGAATACGTAAGGTTGTCCTTATCTTTGCTGTGGTTAAGGTGGTGAGCTGGCACAATCGTTAATGTGTCGAGCAAAAATACTTAAAGGCACCTCTTATGGCTCTTTGCTTTCTGAGTCCAAACACCGTCAAGATCAACTTTGGCTTTCATTATTTCGGGGTAGCCATGAAGTAGGATGGATTTGATGGGTTTTTTTTTTACTTTAACGCTGGAACATTTAAGCAACAAGTCATATATACTTCGTTTAAAAATACCTATTTCTTTACTACCCACAAGGGACTAAACACAGAGAGGACAAACAAGGACAGACAAACGGATTAAGTCGATTACATTAACCCCAGTGCGTAACTGGTACTTAATTTATCGACCTTGAAAGGATGAAAGGCAAAGTCGACCTCGGCGGAATTTGAACTCAGAAAGTAGCAGCAGACGAAACACCGCTAAGCATTTCGCCCGGAGTGCTAATGTTTCTGCCAGCTCGCCCCCTTACTTTGTTTAAAAATACCATCTCACAACTACCTTGAATGGTTCAGGGTCTAGGACAGTGAATTTATGCAATTTATGCAAATTTATTTTATATGCAGGTCAATAGATATGCCAAACACATCTTTCAAACCTTTGTATTCAAATGGGCCCACTTATTTGTTTCGGTTTTCTAACGGAGATTTAAGAAAAAACTACCTTATACACAGAATAAAATAGTCTTAAAGAGTAACACATAGCACAGAGGTAGTGAACACTTGGTTTGGTGCCGGTGTCTAATAGTTATTCTTGCTGTGGTTTCCTTTGTAACTTTCCGCCTGCTTAACGGTTTAAGTTTAAGTCTCGTTCCCACTGAAGCAGACTTAATTGTTAAATCAAATGTCAATAACCGTTGCTATCAGTGAAGCGAAGCGTGAAATCACCATAAAAAGAAGGGGCAACGGAGACGGTGATTAAAACCAGATTATTTACATGCAGAGTGCAGAAAGCGTTGGTATCAGTTCAGTTATGTTGAGTACATTAGTGAGTATATATCTACACTCATTCTCTCTCTCTTTCTCTCTCTCTCTCTCTCTCTCCTCTCTATCATATATATATTATATATATATATATATGTGTGTGTGTGTGTGTGTATATATACATGTATATATATATGTATATAATATATGTATGTATATATATAATATATAATGTATATATATATGTATATGTATATATATATATATATATATATACAAATATGATATATATTTGTATATTTATATATATATACATATATATGTATATATATATGTATATATATATATGTGTGTGTATATATTATGTGTGTGTGTGTTGTTGTGCATTTATCTGCCTATCTAGTTATTTATCTATCTATAAAATACATATATGTATGAATCAAGAAACTTCAATATGTATTCTAATTTTCTAATTTGCATATATTTAAATTTCTAACATGTATACATATGCCTGAAAGGCATGGCTGTGTGGTAAGAAGTTTGCTTCCCAGCCACATGGTTCTGGGCTCAACCCCAACTGCCTGACATCTTCGACAGGTATATTTATGTTTGTGTTTGTGTGTCTTTGTGTTTGTGTTTGTCCCCCCACCACGCTTGACAACCGGTGCTAGTGTGTTTACATCCCCGTAACCTAGCGGTTCGACAAAAGAGACGAATAGAGTAAGTACCAAGCTTTAAAAAATTTAAGTATTGGTGGGGTGTCGATACATGCAACTAAAAGTTCATGGAATTGCCACAGCACGATCGCTGTCAAAGGAGTGATATAAGTAAAAAAAAAAAAAAGGTATATAGGTGCAGGAGTGGCTGTGTGGTAAGTAGCTTGCTTACGAACCACATGGTTCCGTGTTCAGTCCCACTGTGTGGCACCTTGGGCAAGTGTCTTGTACTATAGCCTCGAGCCGACGAAAGCTTTGTGAGTGGATTTGGTAGATGGAAACTAGTGTATGTTTGTGTATGCTTGTGCGTCCGTGTTTGTTCCCCCCAAAACATCGCTTGACCACCGATGCTTGTGTGTTTACGTCCCTGTAACTTAGCAGTTCGGCAAAAAAGACTGATGGAATAAGTACTAGGCTTACCAAGAATAAGCCCTGGGGTCGATTTGCCCGACTAAAGGCCACAGTCAAATGATTGAAACCAGTAAAAGCGTAAAAGAGTATGTGTGTATATATATATATATATATATATATATGTGTGTGTGTGTGTGTGTGTGTGTGTGTGTGTGTGTGTGTGTGCATAGATACAAATGAGTTTGACAAATGAGTCAAATTGGCGCAAAACACATTTCGTAGTTAAATATATTATTTAATGCTAGTTAAAGTTTCGTAGGCTTTTCCTATGAACCTAGCTCGTCAGGCTTAGCCGGCTGAATGGAGAAATAGGGAAGTTCAAAATGGTCGTTATAGACTGGGCTACGCTACTATTGGTCAAGACGTGTCACTTGGTATTGTTGATATTTGTATTGAAGTACCAGTTACATCAAACAGAGATCCCATATACGTTGTGACTGTAATAAAAAAACTTTTTTCAAAAACTTCTTTTTAGACATCAAAACAATTGGTAGAATCAGACAAGATAAAAATTAGTAGCTGAACTGAATGTAATTGAAAGGATCTCAGAAGAAATATCAAATGAATTGAAAATTCTTTCAAACGAATTCCGCACACATCAGCATTTCGATAACTAGAACAAACCGATAATCACAGGGGAAGAGTAGAGATTTTGTTGGCATTGAAACACAAGGCAAATCCCAAGGGATGTCTGTGTTCGACTACTGTGATATTAACAGGAACATGACTCTCAGATGTACAGGATATAACAAAGGAGTGAAATACTTAAACAATTGATTAAAGAAAAATGCATATAAGTAGAGAAACCGAGTGAAGGTCTGGGATTGACTAATTAATTATAGAAAACCAGTCTCTCGGAAGACACTTAGAAACAAAATAACTGTCAGATACACAGGAAAAGTCATTATCATCATCATCAATTAGTAAGAGTAACATGATTTGATAGTTGTTGGTAAACCGGTGAGTTGTCTGTTTTGGCATGATTTCTACGGCTGGAGGCCCTTCCTAATACTAACGACACCATAGGAATTACAACCGTGTTTCGTGGTCTGCTACCACAACAGCTCCTTTATAGGATCCAGTTAGCTCAAGACATCATCAGGAGGAACCACGCCCGGTTTCGGCCCCTACTCCTCTACCGTTTTGACGCCCCCCTTTCGGATGTGTCTTCAGCTCTGGTGTTGGGTGCATGTCTTCTTTCTTCTTCTTTCTTCTGTTCCCTGGCCTCTTCGATGTATCGTCAGCGAGTGTCAGCTGGTGACTGACTGACTTGTAAAATTTTTCCCTTTAAATACCTGCCGCTAGGCAATTTGATCCTTTATTCTCCCCCCGCTGGGTGCTTTTGCGTGTCATCGGCAATGGCCACAACTACGATTTCAAGATGAGAAAAAGGGTCAAATTTTATCCTAAGCCATCAAAGACAAGAGGAAAGACCACCTTACGAAGCTTTTGCATAAACTCTAGTATTCCCTCCAACCGAACGAGCTTCGGTTTTTTTCTCAGACGAGATCAGATGGTGAACATACAGAACAACCGAGGGGGATAAAAATCAAACATCCAGTCAACCATCATGGCGTTTGGAGTGATCGTTAGTGATGGTGACGTTATGCCTCCATTTCTCTTCCCACAAGACCTCAACACGGAGGCCTACACAGGCTGGAAGACCCGATGTCTGGCATCAGGACTCTGCGCCATGCCTCACAAGCAGGAGATTCCAGTCATGGCTGTCAGACAATTTCTGCAACCACACCACTCTTAACATCTGACCACCTAACTCCCCAGACTGAAGCCCCTCTGATTATTATGTGTGGGCCGCAGTTGAGCGAGAAAACAACAAAACTCCTTGTAATACCAAAGATGAACTGATGGTAAGGATCATGGCAGCATTCACCAACTGAAACAAGATCATCCAAAAGAGTTGCAGGATATTTCGAAGTCATCTGGAGGTCGTGGCTGAAGCGAATGGCGATTTCACTGAATAAATTTACATATTCAAGATATGTTTACGTAATTTTGTTAAATATATCTGTTAAAATGAGATGTCAGTGTTATTTTCATTTTTGCGTAACTTAGACAACAATTTATTCACCGCATCTTGTATATATATGTATTTATGCGTGTGTGTGTACATTTTTTTAGGTTCAATTATAATAAAAACAATTTCATATTACGGAGATGTACTTGCATAGCAAGTGACTTGATCTGAGATCGTGTGCTGGAACGAAAACAATTGCAGCGTGGAAGGTGTTTATAAGCCATTTAAGAAACACACAAAACCGTTAGATTCACTTCAACATCTAAGTTTAATTTGTTAAAATATTTTCGTCGCTTTGAAACCGAGCCTTGTTCACTGACAAAGTTCCGTGCTGCCATATTTCATATTAATAGAAGGGATTACACCATACATTTGTAGAGCACAAATTTATTGGTCTAAAGCAAGAATTGTACTCACTGTGACTTGAAAGATTCAGGCAGCTGAGCTATCATTATTCTAATGATGGCTTAGGCAGCTGAAAGCTTGAAATCACTGTCAACACTAATCTTATTAAAGAATAATATACATGTAGGAACGACCGTGCGCAGGAGCGGTGACGAACGAACGACTCCTTTAATATACCGCACGGTCGCTTACAATAAAAGCAAAATGGATGAGTATGAGTGCCAGAAGGTAAAGAAAGACACAACCGAGAGAAGGTTTAAGAGAAGATTTTATTTAGGTGTTAACATGTGTGTGTCTGTGTGTTCGTCATAAGTACATATATAGTAATAACAATAGACAACCGTCATGTATACATAATGTGGTGAAGGCGCGTGGCTTAGTGGTTAGGGAATTCGGCTCATGATCGTAAGGTTGTGAGTTCGATTCCCGGCGACGCGTTGTGTCCTTGAGCAAGACACTTTATTTCACGTTGCTCCAGTCCACTCAGCTGGCAAAAATGAGTTGTACTTGTATTTCAAAGGGTCAGCCTTGTCACTCTGTGGTCACGCTGATTATCCCCGGAACTACGTGAGGGTACACGTGTCTGTGGAATGCTCAGCCATTTGCACGTTAATTTCACGAGCAAGCTGTTCCGTTGATCGTATCAGCTGGGACCCTCGTCGTCGTAACCGGCGGAGTCTTTAAAAAATACATAATGTGTATGTGTGTACAAACAAGGGTGTATGTACGAGAGATAAAATACAGAGCATTGAAAGAGTCTAGCCAACGGAGTGGCGTCATTAGAAAGCTGAACGCTTCAAATCACATTGTGACCAGTGATGTATGACAAAATTTGATGTTCTGGTCGGTCAAATGATCATGTGATATATACTCTTTTACTCTTTTACTCTTTTACTTGTTTCAGTCATTTGACTGCGGCCCTGCTGGAGCACCGCCTTTTTAATCGAGCAAATCGACCCCGGGACTTATTCTTTTGTAAGCCCAGTACTTATTCTATCGGTCTCTTTTGCCGAACCGCTAAGTAACGGGGACATAAACACACCAGCATCGGTTGTCAAGCAATGCTAGGGGACAAACACAGACACACAAACACACACACGCATATATATATATACATATATACGACGGGCTTCTTTCAGTTTCCTTCTACCAAATCCACTCACAAGGCTTTGGTCGGCCCGAGGCTATAGTAGAAGACACTTGCCCAAAGTGCCACGCAGTGGGACTGAACCCGGAACCATGTGGTTGGTAAACAAGCTACTTACCACACAGCCACACTCCTGCGTCTATATATATATTCTTTTATTCTTTTACTTTTTCCAGTTACCTTTTGACTGAGGCCATGCTGGAGCACTGCTTTGAAGAGTTTTAGTCGAACAAATCTATCCCAAGACTTGTTTATTTTTTAAGTCTTATTAACAGAGCTTTTGCCAAACCGTTATGGAAATGTAAACACACCAGCATCGGTTGTCAAGCCACATATCTATATAGGGAGAGTTTACGAAAAAAAAAAAAGACGAAGACAGGTGGTGTACAAAACAAACAAATGTATTAGTATAACGTTCAGGAATAGAAAAAGTATTTTACGTTTCGAGCCTACGCTCTTCTACAGAAACGGACACAGAAAAAACAAGGAGAGAAAAAAGTGTGTAGTGGCTAATGATCTATCATGGCGACTGACATGGATGGATGGATGGAAAATCTTTTAATCAAACGTTACAAAGTGTTGGTATCCAAAGAGTAGCTGCAATAATTTTAAGATAGCTCTAGAGTAAATAACAACATCAATATTTTAAAAATTTGATGTTTCAGCAAAGAAATCTTGTGTTGACTAATTCTCCAGCTCTTTTGAAATTAACATTTTGTATCTCTAAAGACAATTGAATTGCTTAAGAATATTTCCTCGGAATTCAAATTGACTCATAAGAGTTAAAGTAATTTTTTTCTAAAAATGTGACGCCAAAAATTTAGATATAGATATAATAATCAAATAACCTTGTTTGTTCTTATAAACCCACGCACATGCCTGGAAATATTTCCAGATCATATGCCAATATTTACATTTCATCTACATTTATAATATAATAAATATATAAATATATAACTAAGTAAATAGTCGGAGAACTCAATGAATGAATGAAATAAAACAAAAATTGACAAACACACACACATACACACACACACACACATGTTCACATATATACATGCGTGTGTGTGTATCTGCATATATATAGATATACATATATATATGAATACATATATATTATATATATTTATATATTTATATATTTATATATTATATATTATACATATATATTTATATATATATATATTATACATATATATGTATATTATATACGTATATATATATGTATATATCTATATATCCATCAATTTATCTATCTATCTATCAATTTATCTATCAATCTATCTATCTATCTATCTATCTATCTATCTATCTATCTATCTCTCTCTCTCTCTCTCTATATATATATATATATATATATAAGATCAGCAACATTTAGATTCAAATGAATATGGTACTTAATTTAGATGCACCAGAATTTTGTATGGTATTACCCATAAAAATTTACGGGGTGAATATAATCAAAAATAAGGAACAAGAATGACTCCGGCGATTTGGTACAATTGTTTCGTACTACAACATTTTATTAAAAGCTGTAAGTATTACAGCAGATTTAAGATGCTGAGTATTCTTCAGCCAATTTATATAGGTTTTCCAATAATATAAAAGCTTTCAAATCAAGTAGTAACATCTTAGGGAAGGTGAATATACAGATAAAGATATAGATATAAATTTTGGGAACATATGAGCTTGTGAAGTTCAACTCTGGTTGTATCTGATTGTTATAAGAATTTTTTAATCCCTAAAACTAAAAAGTTCTTATAGCAGTCAGATACAACCAGAGTTTTGGTCAGTTAGCAACTGAACCACACAACCTCATATGTTCCTAAAATGTATATCTACTTCTTTATCTGTATATTCACCTTCCCTAAGATGTTACTAATTGATTTGAAAGCTTTTATATTATTGGAAAACCTATATAAATTGGCTGAAGAGTACTCAGCTTCTTAAATCTGCTGTAATACTTACAGCTTTTAATAAAATGTTGTAGTACGAAACAGTTGTATCAAATCACCGGAGTCATTCTTGTTGCTTATTTTTATATATATATATATATATATATATATATATATCCTTTTTACAATTGGATTATATTTTTTTACTAATCACCACTGAACTGAGAACCAGGAGGAAGCATTTTGCCAGTCAAGTACACTTAGAGAAATATTTTCATTTGATTGTCATAACACTTATGTATGCAATTTTAAACCTTAATCTTATGTTAAGCAGTTTCACACATATATTGTTGTATTTCGGAATGGTCATTTTGCCAATTAAGCCAGTTTCAGTGTCATTCTTTTTTTTTTTTTTACATTAAACTTAATCTTATTTCGGACAGAGTTCTTTCGTCACACTCCTGTGACCGCATCAGTGGTCCTTTGCTTTTTTCTTTCTTATTTGTGTCTCTGTCTTTACTAACCGTCAACCATTAGTTTCACACTAATCTTTCAGTTATTTTACTTCCCTTTTACCATTTCACGAAATAGTGATAATTTCTTAAATAAAGATTTGAAGTTCGTGTGTTTAATGAGCAACTAAGATGTTTCAATGAAAACTGGAAGTATGTGATCCTGGCTCACATTAGCAAGGAGATCCCAGCTTACATTAGCAATGCTAGCTTCTAATTAGCAATATATATTTTAAACTGAGGTAAGGCAGCAAGCTGGCAGCCTCATTAGTACACCAGGCAGAATGCGGCGAGCTGGCAGAGATGTTAGCATACCGGGTGAAATGCGTAGCCGTATTTCGTCTGCCGTTACGTTCTGAGTTCAAATTCTGCCGAGGTTGACTTTGCCTTTCATCCTTTCGGGGTCGATAAATTAAGTACCATTTACGCACTGGGGTTGATATAATCGACTTGATTTATTTGTCTGTCCTTGTTTGTCCGCTCTATGTTTAGCCCCTTGTGGGTAGTAAAGAAACAGGTATTTCATCCATCTTTACATACTGATTTCAAATGCCACCAGGGTCAACTTTGCTTTTCATCCATTCAGAGTCAAGGAAATAAGTACCAGTTGAAAACTGAGGTCGATGTAATTGACTTCCTCCCTCCCCAGGATTTTCTGATCTTGTGCCAAGATTTGAAATCAATATTTTGAACTGAGATTAATTGAAATTATACTAGGAACTAATTTCATAAGTTTCTGCTTAGGCACCCAAACTGTTAGAAATAGCAGTCAAATTTCCTTTAAAACATCCCCTCCTATCTTAAATGTAAATGGTATATTGAACAATCTAATCCCCAATATACAAAAGAACTAGATTCTCGTTGTTGATACACCTTTGAGCAAAGGTATTTTTGATCGGAGCAACAACATAAATTACACCTTTTGTCTCTTAATCAAAGAGGATGGGTGTTGCCAATTACCCTTAATAGGGGCTCAAAGCTGGTGGGATGACGAAGGAAAGTCTCCTTAAACTGAAACCCTGATTCAAATGCTTGTAAAAGAGTGGAGTCCATCATTATCTTCTAAGGGAAAGTGGTGACGTTGATCTAGATGACAGACAAACCCAAGTAAGTCACATCAGGATTTGAACACAAAACACAAAATCTAAAAGAAGGCGTCTCACCTGATGCTTCAACCATATCCACTTGACCACTGCCCCAGACTAGTGATTTATTTATAGACCTTAGAAGGATGATAGGCTAAATTGATTTTAGTGGGATTTGAGGTCAGACTCAAGGTTCTGGAATAAATTCTGCCAGGCGTGTTTCATGATGCATTTGCTACGTTTAACCCTTTAGCATTTAAACCGGTTATATCTGGCCAAAACTATTCTGCCTGTTCTATGGTCAAAATGGCCAGATCTGGTCTCTCACACCAACCCTACAATATCGTTTTAAAAATTAGCAGTTACCTCATCAAAATCTCATCGCTACAAGATAATGCATGATTAATTCAAAACAATATGGCTAAAAAAAGCATTAATTTTGGAAGAATAATGCGAACACCAAAGGGTTAAGAGAAATCCCATGTAAATAAGCCCATATAAAAGGCATGATTCCCATCTTTGTACAAAACCTTATAAGGCAAGATTACACTTGGTACCCCTAAATTTGGCTTTTAACTCAATTCTGCCTTCAGAGCAATGCTATTCATATTTGATTAGAGATAGAAATTTACTATTTACTGTGTGGTGTCATATATAATGAAGAGTGAGAGTTTTCTCCATTTCACAGTGGCACTACCCGATGACCGAGGTCAATGTTCTTCTGAATTTCTCATCACATGATCATGAATTTAAATCGTACAGCAAGCATTTAGCAAGCTAAATAAAATTCTCATTGTTTCAGATTACATCATTGGTAAATATTCTGCCTCTTCAAAAGCCAGTGGTAAATTATGCTTCTTTGAAAATCTTCAAATATTTGCAGTTTTGAAGAAAAACAAATTATTCCAAATATAGGTACTGGCATGGTTGTGTGGTAAGAAGATTACTTCCAAACCATATAATTCCAGGTTCAGTCCCGGGGCTATGTAGTGGCATCTTGGGCAAGTGTCTTCAAATATAACCCCAGGTCAATCAAAGCCTTGTGAGTGAATTCGGTAGGTGGAAACTGGAAGAAACCGACAATATGTATGTATGTATGTATGTATGTATGTATGTATGTATGTATGTATATGTATGTATGTATATATCTATATCTATATAGATATAAATATATAGATGCCCTTCCTACTCGCGTTAGGAAGAGCATCCAGCTGTAGAAACTCTGCCAGATCAAGATTGGAGCCTGGTGCAGCCATCTGGTTCACCAGCCCTCAGTCAAGTCGTCCCACCCATGCTAGCATGGAAAGTGGACGTTAAATGATGATGATGATGATGATGATGATGAAGATATATACATAAATGAAGAAACATGATGTATGTTGCTCTGAGAAGGGACCTGATGTGAGATGCCTCGCTTACCTGAATTAGAGAGAATTAAAACCATTGTAGCCTATTCCACGATCTCATTGATACCTAACGAAACCATATTCATTTTCAAATTTTAGCGCAAGGCTATTTATTGACTCTGAAAGAATGAAAGGCAAAGTTGACCTCAGTTGGATTTGAACTCAGAACATAAAGACAGATGAAATACTGCTAAGCAATTCATTCGTTATGCTAACAATTCTGCCAGCTTGCTACCTTACCTAACTAAACAGTACTGAGTTCCACTTTTGGCCCAATGCCAGATCTTTCGAGGAAGAGAGTAAGTTGATTACATGATTACATCAAACCCAGTGCTCAACTGGTACTTCATTTATCAATACTTATTTCTTTATTACCCACAAGGGGCTAAACACAGAGAGGACAAACAAGGACAGACAAACGGATTAAGTTGATTATATCGACCCCAGTGCATAACTGGTACTTATTCAATCGACCCCGAAAGGATGAAAGGCAAAGTCGACCTCGACGGAATTTGAACTCAGAACTTAGCGGCAGACGAAATACCTATTTCTTTACTACCCACAAGGGGCTAAACACAGAGAGGACAAACAAGGAAACACAAACGGATTAAGTTGATTATATCGACCCCAGTGCGTAACAGGTACTAATTTAATCGACCCCGAAAGGATAAAAGGCAAAGTCGACATCGGCGGAATTTGAACTCAGAACGTAGCGGCAGACAAAATACCTATTTCTTTACTACCCACAAGGAGCTAAACACAGAGAGGACAAACAAGGACAGATAAACGGATTAAGTCGATTACATCGACCCCAGTGCGTAACTGGTACTTATTTAATCGACCCCCGAAAGGATAAAGGGCAAAGTCGACCTCGGCGGAATTTGAACTCAGAACGTAGCGGCAGACGAAATACCTATTTCTTTATTACCCCCAAGGGGCTAAACACAGAGAGGACAAACAAGAACAGACAAACGGATTAAGTCGCTTGTATCGACCCCAGTGCGTAACTGGTACTTATTTAATCGACCCCCGAAAGGATAAAAGGCAAAGTCGACCTCGGTGGAATTTGAACTCAGAACGTAGCGGCAAACGAAATACCTATTTCTTTACTACCCACAAGGAGCTAAACGCAGAGAGGACAAACAAGGA